>NC_026005.2:48429125-48573865 GCF_000442705.2 Elaeis guineensis
TGATGTGAGATTCCCTCTTTTGATTGTTTGATCTGGAGTCCGAGGAAGAAGGTGAGTTCTCCCATCATGCTCATCTCGAACTCCCCTGCATAAGCTTAGCAAAGTCTTGACAAAGGGATTCATTAGTAGACCCAAAAATTATGTCATCAACATAAATTTGTATAACTAACATATCATTTTGATTTCTTTTGATAAAGAGGGTTGTATCTACATTACCTCTTGAAAAACCATTATTTAGTAAAAATTTGCTTAGTCTATCATACCATGCTCTAGTGCTTGTTTTAATTCATATAAAGCCTTATTTAATTTAAAAACATGATTAGGAAAGGCATGATTTTCCAAATCCAGGGGTTGTTCTACATAAACTTCTTCAGCAATAAATCCATTTAAAAATGCACTTTTAACATCCATTTGAAACAATTTGAATTTCATAAAGCAAGCATATGCAAGTAGAAGTCTAATGGCTTCTAATCTAGCTACAGGTGCAAAGGTTTTATCAAAATCAATCCCTTCTTCTTGATTATATCCTTTAGCAACCAATCTTGCTTTATTTCTAATTACATTACCATGCTCATCTAATTTGTTTCTAAAGACCCATTTTGTGCCAATTATTGAACAGTTTTTAGGTCTTGAAACCAAAGTCCAAACATTATTTCTTTCAAATTGATTAAGTTCCTCTTGCATTGCATTAATCCAATTATGATCTTTTTCAGCTTCTTCAAAAGTTTTAGGTTCAAAATGCGATACAAAAGCACAATGATTAAACACATCTCTAAGTGAAGAGCGAGTTTTTACACCATGCATAGGATCACCAATAATTAACTCCTTAGGGTGGTTGTGAACATACCTCCATTCCTTGGGTAGGTCATTTGTACCTTGAGGTTGTTCTTGAATTTCCTCACCTATCTCATCTTGTTTGTCTTCTTGTTCCTTGTCCTCTAGAGTGGCTGAATCTTTCAGAGTGATCTCCTTCATACCTTCTATTAATGGATCTGCATCATCAACACCCTCATTCTTCCTTGAAGGAAGATCGTTAGATTCATCAAAGACAACATGAATGGACTCCTCAACTATTAGGGTTCTTTTATTAAAAACTCTAAAAGCTTTACTAGTGGAGGAGTAACCCAGAAAGATTGCTTCATCTGATTTTGCATCAAATTTACCAAGTCTTTCCTTACCATTATTTAATACAAAACATCGGCAACCAAAAACATGAAAATATGCAATATTTGGTTTTCTTCCTTTCCAAAGTTCATAGGGGGTTTTCTTAAAAAATTGTCTAATTAAAGCACGATTTAGAATGTAACATGCTGTGTTAATAGCTTCCGCCCAAAAATATCTTGGAAGGTTGCTTTCACAAAGCATGGTACGGGCCATTTCTTCTAAGGTTCTGTTTTTCCTTTCAACTACCCCATTTTGTTGGGGTGTTCTAGGAGCAGAGAAGTTATAGCCGATTCCATTCTCATCACAAAATTTTTCAAAGTCTTGATTTTCAAATTCAGTTCCATGGTCACTTCTAATATTTTGAATTGAAAATCTTTTTCATTAGTGACTTTTCGATGAAATTTAGTGAAAATATGAAAAGTTTCATCTTTGTGTGCCAAAAAGAAAACCCAAGTAAAACGTGAATAATCATCTATTATTACAAAACCATATCGTTTTCCTCCTAGACTTGTGGTTCTAGTTGGTCCAAATAAATCCATATGCAAAAGCTCTAATGGTCTAGAAGTTGAAACAATGTTTTTGGATTTAAATGAAACTCTAGTTTGCTTACCTAATTGACATGCATCACAAATCCTATCTTTTTCAAAATTCAGTTTAGGCAAGCCATCAACTAATTCTTTCTTAATTAATTTTGAAAGAGAATGCATGCTAATGTGAGCAAGTCTACGATGCCAAAGCCAACTAGTCTCATTAACTTTAGCATTTAAGGATACTAGGCATTGCATGTCTAATTTGGCTAAATCATTTAGATCTACCATATAAATATTGCCATGTCTATGTCCTATAAATTTGATGCCATCATTAACAGGACTAGTCACAATACAAACAGATGATTCAAAAACTACTTTATACCCTTTATCACAAAATTGACTAATGCTAAGTAAGTTATGCTTTAAACCTTTAACTAACAAAATATTTTCAATATATTTGGAGGGAGTGATACCAATGTTACCTATCCCGATGATCTTTCCTTTGCCATTATCTCCAAAGGTGACCATCCCTCCATCCTTAGCATCAAGCGTGATGAATTATGATTCATCACCAGTCATGTGTCTCGAGCATCCACTGTCCAGATACCATTTCCTGTTTTCTCCATGGGATGCTAGACACACCTGCAAACAAATATCAAGTTTTTGTTTTAGGTACCCAAGCTTTCTTGGGTCCTTTTTGGTTAGTCAAGATGGTTCCTTTTGGAACCCATATTTTCTTTACAGTTATGTTTGCACAAGTGTAAGATTTATGCCCTATTCTACCACATTTAAAACAAGTAGTATTGGTAGGCTTGTTACTTGAATAATTTACATAAATATTTTTCAGAAATTTTTGTTTCTTTAAGGGGTTATTGCCAAGTCCGGCCTTATCATATACGGCCTTTTGATTTTCAAGAATCATATTTAGTTTGTTTGAACTTAAGGTGAATTTATCTACTATAGGTTTCAGCTTATTAATATCATTCTTTAGGCTTTGGTTCTCTTGAAGCAAAGTAGATTTTTCAACTGAAAGATTTTCTGCTTGTTTTACTAAAGACTGATTTTTCAGTTTTAGTTCTTTGTTTTTCATTCCTAGTTTCTTCAATTCATCAATTAAATCATTGAAGGCTTCATGCAATTCTTCAAAAGTAAAATCACTAGGGTTTTCAGAAATTACCTCATTATCGTGTGCCATAAGGCACAGGTTGGCTTGTTCTGTTGAGGTCTCCTCATCGGAGCTTGAGTCGTCGCTCGCACTCCATGTGGCCATCATTGCCTTCTTTTTGAACTTTTTGGGACCTTTCTTCAATTGTGGACATTCGGATTTGAAATGCCCCAGCTTCTTGCACTCATAGCATATAAGGGGTTGATCTTTTTCTTTCTCTTTGCTTTGTTCCCCTTTTGTGAAAGGTCTCTTTCTCATCCCCTGTTTCCTCTTTCTTAGGAACTTCTTGAATCTTCGGGTGATGAGTGCCATTTCTTCATCCTGTTCTTCATCTTCTGTATCGTCAGTTTCTTCATCAGGAGAGGCTGTGGATTTGAGGGCAATGGTTCTCTTCTTTTTGACTTCATCCTCTTGATGTTGCTTCATGCTAAGCTCGTGAGTCATCAAGGATCCAAGAAGCTCTTCTAGAGGTAGAGTGTTCAAGTCCTTTGCTTCTTGGATAGCAGTCACCTTGGCTTCCCAGGTTCTTGGCAATGACCTGAGAATCTTCCTTACAAGTTCACTGTTAGTATAAGATTTGCCAAGACTCTTCAAACCATTAATTATATCAGTAAAGCGAGTAAACATAGCAGTTATGGACTCATCATGCTCCATTTTAAATAACTCATATTTATGTACAAGCATGTTTATTTTAGACTCCTTTACTTGATTTGTTCCCTCATGGGTTACTTCTAACCTATCCCATATTTCTTTAGTAGATGCACAGGTAGAAATGCGATTAAATTCATTTGCATCAAGTGAACAGTAAAGAACATTCATAGCTTTAGCATTTAACTGTGCCAATTTCTTATCAACCTCATCCCATTCTCTTTCGGGTTTGGTTGACTCCTCACCATCTATTATCTTGGTGGGTGTGTGTGGACCGTTCACTATGATACTCCACATATCATAGTCTAGTGCTTGTATGAAAATCTTCATCCGAGCTTTCCAATAGGTGTAGTTAGACCCATTGAAAAGTGGAGGTCGGTTGGTAGATTGCCCCTCGGCTAGAGAAGTGCCGACGTGGGTTGCCATAGATCTTTGGCTCTTTGATTGTTAGATCAAAGAAGGGCTAGAGCACCGGGCTCTGATACCACTTGTTGCCCAGCTATGCAACCCAAGAGGGGGGGTGAATTGGGTTTTAAAAATTTTAGGCTTAACTAATTACTTATAAAAATTATATATCAAAAACTTGATGAATGAATAGAGAGACTTTGGTTTGAGATTAATTACTTAAAACAAGAATGCAAGGATATAATGGAGAATTAAAGAGAAACAATAAAGCATGCCACAAACACAATGATTTATAGTGGTTCGGTGCCAACCTTGCACCTACATCCACTCCCCAAGCTCCTACTTGGGAATTCCAATCCACTATACTTTGTATTCAACCCGAATACAACCGTCGGAAACTCCGACACTAGCTATCCCAAGCTAGTCCACTTATTTTCCGGGTACAAGCTGACCCAATACACTCCGATTTCAAGTTCGGATCAACCTTTCCTTGTTTTGGAAACCCTCCAAAACAAAAACAATTGCTCACAAGATAAAATCAGTTTAGAGCACAAATAAGTACAAGAATAGCTCCTTAAGTGAGCGAATATAACAATAAATACGCTTTACTCAAATGAAGAAGCCCTTCTTGGATTTCCTCAAAGTGGATGAGAGATGAAGTAAATGCTTGAGGAGTTGGTGAGCTTGATTGAAGGCTTCTTGAAGGCTGTAAATGAGCTCTTGAATGAGGTTGAGAAGTTGGCTTGAGAAAACTCTCTCTTGAATGCACTTGAATGCCCTCTTGAATGCTCTTGATTTTCTCTTTTCAAATCACTTGAATGCCTCTTGGATATTTGGATCTCTCTACTTTTTGTTTTCCACCTTTTGAAACTTTTATAGCCTTAAGAGACAAGGGAAAACAAACTAGGCAGAAAAAGAGCCGTTAGAGCACAAAAAGCAGCATTAAAAAGCAACCAAATCTGGCCAAAAACTAGCCGTTACAGGCAAATCCCGACATATGAGTCGACTCATGAGTCGACTCATGCCTCAGGGGTCGACTCATGAGTCGACCTCTGTTGCAAAGTTCAGAGATTGGGTTTTTGGATTTTCTTGACCCAAAACAGCAGAGGTCGACTCATGAGTCGACTCATGCCTTGTGGGTCGACTCATGAGTCGACTCACAGATCGTGCCAAGCCAGAAAACCAGCGTGCCATGGCTAATCTTTGCGTGCCAATCAGCTCATAGTTTCATGAGTTGACTCATGAGTCGACTCATGAACTTCAAACCTTCATAACTCCAAAAATATAAGTCCAAAAATCATGAAACTTTCACCAATAGATTACATATCATTTGTTCTACACGATGATGTTATCAAATCAGAGTTTTGATGAAATTACGATTTTGCCCCTGTAGAGCATAAGGTCTTTTTCACATAAAAATTATTTGTATCCCTTCCAACTGTTTTGTAGTCATCAAAATCAATCTAGGAGCAACAAACAGCAATTGTATGGGCCTAAAAATATGGGTGTAGCTTCTTGGAGGATATCATGAGAGCGTAAACTATCTTTTTGAGCTTCGTGTATCTATTCTTGACATCATGAAGAATTTGGCTGACATAATAAACCAACTTCTACACCTTAGCCTCCTACCGAACGAGGACCGAATTGATCGCCAAGGGTGAAACTGCTAGGTACAAGTATAGCACTTCTCCAAGCTCTAGTTTGCTTAAAAGAAAAGGTAAGCCGAGGCATCTTTTTCGATCATCAAATACGGTCTGGCACTCATCCGACCATTGAAAGTTCTTCGGCTTCATTTCTTGAAGAGCTTAGATTTTTTTTGAGTTCGCTTCGATCCCTATTGCAACACCATGAAACCTAAGAATTTATCGAAGGTGACACTGAATACACACTTACTGGAGCTGAGCTTTATTTGAAAGTGCCGTAGCGTGGTGAACATCTCCTCAGGGTCAGTGATATGGTGCTCGACGGTTCTACTTTTAACGAGCATATCGTCTACATACATCTTAATATTTCTCTCAATTTGCTCCTTGAAGACCTTATTGACAAGGTGTTGGTAGGTCGCACCCACATTCTTAAGATTGAACAATATGATCTTGTAGCAAAAAAGATCCTGATCAGTGACAAATGAGGTCTTCTCCTCATCTTCAGGAGCCATTTGAATTTGATTGTATCTGAAGATCGCATCCATGAAAGACAGGAGTTGATGCCTCAAAGTTGCATGCACCAACTGATCAATCCAAGATAGAGGATAACTGTCCTTGGGACAGACTTTATTAAGGTCAGTATAGTCGATGGCCACTTCCCATTAGCCTTCTTAACTAGGACGACGTTAGCTAACCACTCCGGATAATAGACTTCTCGGATGAACCCTACTTTTAGAAGTTTGTCCACCTCTTCATGTATGGCCTTTTATCGCTCGAGAGCAAAGCTGCGCTTCTTTTGTCTGACCGAACGATGCTTTGTATTTACATTAAGCTAATGAACTATGATCTTCAGATTGATGTCAGGCATGTCAGAGGCCGACCAAGCAAATACGTCTGCATTAGCCTGTAAGAAAAAAGTGAGGTGCCGACGTTCCTCGTCGCACAAGTTTGAACCGATCTTGGCCACTTTGTTTGGGCCTCATCAATTGACACTATGATAAGATCTTCCATTGGATGGCCTCTTTGTTCAGTTAGCTCATCCCATACATCAAGCTCGTCGGTCGGCTATTCTGTGAGTGGCACCCCACGTAAGGTCACCATGTAATATTTCTTCACAAGCTACTGATTTCTTTGGAGCTCATCGACTCCATAAGGGGTGGAGAATTTCAGCATCAAACTATAGGTCAATACAATAGCTCAAAGAGTATTTAGCCCAAGCCAACCTAAGATGATATTGTATACTAATGGACTCGTCACTCTTGACTACAAAACAATTCACTTTGATGACCACTTGTTTTGGAGCTCATCCAGCTATCGTGTTTAGGAAGATGGTTCCTTCTATCGGGACTGTACTATCCGAGAACTTGATCAGAGGTGTATTTCTCTTCATCAGTAGCTCAGAATTTAAGTTCATTCGAACAAATATATCGCAAAATAAAATATCAACTGAACTTTCATTAACAACTAGGACTCGGTGTACATCATAATTAGAAATGTTCAAAGATACTATTACAGGATCGTCATATGGATACTTTATTCCTTTTAAATCAGCTTCAAAGAAGGTTATTTCGTCGCCAGTCTTCCTCTTCTTCGGCTCTTTTTCTTCAGGTCAGCTCGGTTTAGAGGTCCCATGACCGACATGCCCCACAGAGATCATACGGATCTCTCCTACTATTGGTTGGTCTCTGTGGGGGTCTTCTTGTCGAGGAAGGTCACTATGTGAGTTCGTCAGGATTCGTCGTTCATCAATATAGCGACGAAGATGTCCACATCAGATGAGCACTTCTATCTCCTTCCTGAGTTGCTAGCATTCTTCTATATCATGCTCGTGGTTCTGATGATATCTGCAATACTTTCTCAAGTTTCTTGCTTGCGTCGGAGCGAGCATCCTCTTCGATCGGAGCAGCTCTTCTTGCCATTCTATCTCCATAAAGATTTAGGCTCGGGAGGTGTTCAGCAAAGTTAAGCAGTGGAATCTCCATGGAGGAGTTCTAGATCAGCATGGTGTAGTCAGATATCTAGGTCGGTTTCCTCGAGGTGGGGTTCGAGAACGATGAGGCCTGGGTTCCGCACATCGATGCTGCAGTCATCGATAGTCTTTCTTCTTCTCCTGCCCAGCGTTCAACTATGATCCGCCACCAAGGTTCTCCCCTTATCGATCCCAGGCTTCCTTAATTTGAGCATACCTCTCTGCCTGCTCCAACATTTCGACGAAGTTCTTCGGATAATTTAAATTGAGTGAAAAGAGAAGGTCATTTTGAAGAAGTCTGGCCTTCAGTGCAGTCATCGCCACAGACTGATCCAAATTCCAAACTTCCAGGGTTGTAGCATTGAAACAGTTAATGCAATCTTAGAGTGGCACATTCTCCCAGTATTTTATGTTAACCAAGAATTTCGAGTTGCGATGCTGCCAGTGGTTGCTGATGAAGTGTGCAATGAACGGCCGACTTAATTGATGGAAGGAGTCCACGATGTTCGGTTATAAGTTTGAATACCAGTGGCGAGCAACCTTCCTTAGGGTAGAAGAAAAAGCTCAGTAGAGAGTTGCATCATTGGCCCCTTGTAAGAGCATGAGGGACCTAAAATTCTCCCAGCGGTCCACTGGATTGACGGCCCCATCATACGGCTTCATCTGGGGCATCTTGAACCAAGGTAGCAGGGGCTCCTTCATAATCCTCTGAGTGAATGGCGAATCAACGTTGAAACCCAAATCATCATCTAGTCACTATGGGGCTTGTAGCGCATCAATCTGTTGTTGCATCTCCTGGAGCCTCCTTTCTAGATCATTTTTTCGGATTGGACGATGATGGGGGGGAGATGGCTCGATGTCGAATCTCTCTTCAAGATTGGACTTCAGAGGTGGCTAAGATGGTTGGCTCCTATCATTGGACTTCGGAGGGGTCGGTCTACCGATCTTCCTTCAACTAGCTGTGGATTCTTCATGATGAGATAAGGTTCTGTGTTCTGTTGCATCTCCCTCACTGTGGCTGATAGAGCCTGTACTTATTGGACAAGATTGTTATATTGGTCCTGGAAGACCGTCGGTGCTGCTGGTAAGGGATTCTCCTGGATTGACGGTGGTGGTGCATTGATCGATGGTACGCTAATGGCCTGCCTACTATTGGATCATTGCAATGCATTCGATGCCCCTTTGTGTCCTCATGGTGACTGGTGGTGTGATAATCCGACCCAGTTGGGCCCAAAACCAGCTCACAAAGCCCACTAAGCCCATTAAACAAAAAAAAAAAAGAAAAACAGAGCAGGAAGACTCCCGATCGGAGTCTTCCTCTTCTCCGATCAAGAATCGGAGTCCTAGGGCCATTGAAAGACCCTAGGACGAGCTCTATAAGAACCCTTCCCCTCTCCTCTATGGGTAGACCCTGTAGCCACCGATGATTGCCGGAGATTTTTCTCCGATTTTTCTGATTGAAGCCGCGGCCTCCTATTCTTGTGCTCGTCGAAAAACAGAGGCCCAAGACGCCGCCGGAGCTCAGTAAGGCTCCAACCTTTCTTCCTCTCCTTCTTCCATTTCCCCTCTGGCCCCAAACATCATTGTCGGTCGCCGACTTTGCCAGAAATCGAGAAGAAAATGATGCCCTGTTTTTCCCCTGTTCGGTCGAGTCATCTTTCACCCTTTTCCGACCATCGACGCCGTTGTTTGCGGCATCTCACCCTTAGGTTTGGACCCCCACCCCTCTATCTGTCTTTTCCGAAAGTCATGGCCGCCGGTGATAGGCCAATGACCGGAGAAATCCGTGGAAAGGAGGCGGTCCCCTATTTTTCATTTTTTTTCTAAATCTCCCGCCGGCCGAGCCTCACCGCCGGCGTTCTGTTGCTCCCTGCTGTCGGCCGCCGCTGTCGGACCATCGACTGTGCCGCTGCAGCCCGCCGAACCACGGGCGACGCCCCTCTGTTCCCCTCCCATTCGGCCAAAGAAGAGGAAAGAAGGAAGAAAAGAAGAGAAGGAAAAAAAAAAGAAAAGAAAAAGGAAAAAGAAAAA
The DNA here is from genome assembly GCF_000442705.2 of Elaeis guineensis. NCBI lineage: Eukaryota > Viridiplantae > Streptophyta > Magnoliopsida > Arecales > Arecaceae > Elaeis > Elaeis guineensis. The sequence continues at coordinate 48,438,681 of NC_026005.2, forward strand.
AAAAAGAAAAAAAAATGCAAAATAAAAAAAATAATAAAATAAAAAAAAATAATAATAAGAAAAGAGAAAAATTCCCTCTTTTCCCTCTTTCTCCCTATTTCTCTCTCTCTATTGTCTCTCTCTAAAAAAAAGAAAAAGAAAAAGAAAAAGAAAAAGAAAAAAAAAGGAAAAGAAAAATATAATAATAAAAAAAATACATATGAGAAAAAGTTTTTCTCATCTCTCTCTTAAGTCTTTCTCTCTCTAAAATTAGACTTTCTCTCTCTACCTTCTCTCTATATTTTCTCTCTCTAAATTTTCTTCTTATTTTCTCTCTCTAGATCTTTCTCTCTCATTATGGATTTCATCTCCCTAGGGTCATTCTCTCTCTGATTGCATCACAGACCCTAGGATAAATTTAAGATGAAAATATGATGATCTGAGACTGCTCCAAAATTCGTGCAGTAGATTAGATCCTGATCCGATCCTTCTTCGAAATTGATAATATCAATCATGGTTAATCTATATTAAGTCACCTTGATATGACCTCTGATGATCTCAATCATGATTGCCACTTTTAAAGGATACGAAAATTCTCTCTCCACTTTCTCTCTCTACTTTCTCTCTCATGACCAACTTTCTCTCTCTAAAAAAAAAAGTCTATGAATCCTATATCGAGTCATGCCTTCATCTTTTAGAAGCTTATATTGACTCTAACAAGATCTGAAGTTGCTTTGATATCCGTGCTGTATGTCAACCTCATCTGATCGTATCAAAGATCTTTCAAATTTATTAAAGAACCCTATTGATTGATCTTGACTTTAATTCGATCTGTGCCTCACGATTTCTTGATCAAGTCACTTGAATCTGATCCTCAAATCAGAGATCCTGAATTGCCCTGGTATCTGGATGGTTCGACACATCCGGACAACGGTCCTCTTTCCTTATGATTTAATCTTGTTATATTTATGGAATAGAATTTGATAATGATTTGATATTTTAAATAGGATTAGCTGATTCTTCTAACGAAGTCTAAAGATCTAAGATGAAAGAGGTAAGTAGTGTTTACTTTTACTGAATTTATCTGATAAATTATGAATTAAATAAATTTATGCATGCTTGCGATTGTAATTATTTATTGAAATAATTGTTGAAAATTATTTATGATGAAAGTTAATTGTAGAAAATTATTTATGATTGAAGTTATTTGTGGAACAATTATTTTGATGATATATGATCTCAAAGAATGTTATAATTGATTTGATTCGAATATCAATTAATTTTATTATTCTTGAAAATAATATATGAATTGAAAGACAATATGAAATTGACAACCTGACTGTGTTGAGGACCCCGCCAATGAGGGCATATACGTTGGCAATTGACTGTCCTGAGGGTTTATGTCGCCAGTAAGACCAGCGACATGTCGCCAGATAGACCAGCGACAAAACTGCCAGTTAGACCAGCGGTTCCAAAGGACTTGGCTGCCAGATGATTCGCAGCCCACCGCAAGCAGATACGCGGTATTATGACCCTGCCACAGGGATAATGTGGTCATAGTCATGGTTGGTAAGAAGAATTTAAGAAAATGATGAATTTAAGAAGAAAAGTATAATTAGAAATTATGATGAATTGACTTTTATATATGATTGACAGTATGAATATGATTTTATGAAATTACATATTGATTTGTTATGCATAGTATTATTTGCCTGATTATTCAGTTAAAGGTATACACTGCTTACTGGGCTATTTAGCTCATGATAAGTTTTATATTTTTCTTACAGATCCAGAAAATTAGCATGATGTGGGATTTCGGTTGGGAGAGCGATTAGAGATGGAGTTAACTCATTGATTTAGGATTTTTCTCAGAATTGATTCAAGACTTTTAGTTTTGTTTTAGTATTGACTTTGTCAGACAGTTACTTTCTTTTGAACACTAAGTTTTGATTTGTTATTTGAATTAAGGTTTGATTATTAAATAAAAAAAAAATTATTTAACTGTTTGTGAAGATATCATGATGAGATGCCTTGCATGCTTATGAAGAGAGTTCTTCATGAGTATGCGGCGGTTGCCGCGATCCTCGATTCACAAATCTCGGGTCGGGGGCGTGATAATTAATGTGGTATCAGAGCTTATGTTATAATCTTTGGAGATTATGATATAAATAATATAAATGATTAGGATATGATAGATTAATATCAGAGCTTAGGTTTAAGATCATTGAGATTATAAAGTGATATCAAAACTTTATGTATGATCAATAGGATGTGACCGAGTGGAGTATAATGGATAACATCAGAGCTTAAGATTATGATCATTAAGGACATGATAGAATGATATAAAGTTTAGATTATGATCACTAGAGAATATGACTTAAGTGGTATTTGAGCTTAAAGTTATCATTATTCGGGATTGTGACTTTAGTGATATGTGAACTTGAGGCTAAGATCATGAGGAACATGATAGATATAAAAGAAAGGATTCAATAATTTGATTTCGAATCAATAGGTATTATGATGAAATTTATGTATAAGTGGCATATGATGTCTATAATAGAATTGATGAGTTATATCTTAGATTTCAATTAGAAAGGTTGATCTGAGTACGAGAAGTGTTGACCCTAGAATGAAGTGGGAGGTATTGATATATTATGTTAGGTATATTTGATGACATTGGAATGCTAAACCTATATGGATAAAGGACATGATAACTTTGCTGATTTTGATGTTAATTTCTTTGCAAAGAAAGGTTGGTTTGGAAGTTGTCTAAATGATTGTAAGGTAAATCGAAGGTTAACTCAAATTAATTCTAGACATATTAGATTCTTGAGGAGTGGTGAAGTTTATGTAATAAATTCAAACATAGAAGGTGGATGAAGATTTAATTTTGATGTGCTATGCCTAAGAGATAGTAATGACAAGGAAACCTTAAATTTTATCCTAAATTGTATATGAAATCTGAAAGTTGGATCTATCTCTGATTGATTTAATATACAAAGATATCTTTTATTTTTGATAGACTTAGATAATTTGGTAAGTTAAGATTAGAGTGCGCAGCAAAAGCGTGGTGGTCTGAATTGATTAGAAATATTAATCTTTTAAATCTAAAGATATTATGAAATACGTTAGTTGTAAATAAGGAAGGATTTTACTGATAATAAATGGATGCTAGAGAGAAAATCTATCTGATCAAAGAGAGACTCAAAGCAGTATAAGACAGACAGAAAAGTTGGGCAGATAGAAAAAGAAGAGAATTAGAATTTTATTTTGATGATCATATTTTTTCTAAAAATATCACCTACAAAAAGTGTCATGAGGTTTTTGAGACATGGCAAGCTGAGTCCACGATAAAATGGACCTTTTGAAATTTTAAATCAAGTAGGAGATGTTGCTTATGAACTAGCCTTACCACCAGATCAGTGTGATAAAGTATGAGCCATTGCAAGTTCACGAAGATCTAACCTATGAAGAATTTTCTCTCTGAATTATTGATCGAAAAGAGCAAGTTCTAAGACGGCGTATCATTTCATATGTAAAGATTCATTAGAGTAATTATGAAGAGAGAGAGGCCACATGGGAGCTTGAAGATGATATGAAGACGAGATATCCACACTTATTTGGAAATAAAGGTATGTTAAATTTCGAGGATGAAATTTTTTTTAGGGGGGTAGAATGTGATAATCCGACCCAGTTGGGCCCAAAACCAGCTCACAAAGCCCACTAAGCCCATTAAACAAAAAAAAAAAAAAGAAAAACAGAGCAGGAAGACTCCCGATCGGAGTCTTCCTCTTCTCCGATCAAGAATCGGAGTCCTAGGGCCATTGAAAGACCCTAGGACGAGCTCTATAAGAACCCTTCCCCTCTCCTCTATGGGTAGACCCTGCAGCCACCGATGATTACTGGAGATTTTTCTCCGATTTTCCTAATCGAAGCCGCGGCCTCCTATTCTTGTGCTCGTCGAAAAACAGAGGCCGAAGACACCGCCGGAGCTCAGGTAAGGCTCCAACCTTTCTTCCTCTCCTTCTTCCGTTTCCCCTCTGGCCCCAAACATCATTGTCGGTCGCCGACTTTGCCGGAAATCGAGAAGAAAATGATGCCCTATTTTTCCCCTGTTCGGTCGAGTCATCTTTCACCCTTTTCCGACCATCGACGCCGTTGTTTGCGGCATCTCACCCTTAGGTTTGGACCCCCATCCCTCTATCTGTCTTTTCCGAAAGTCATTGCCGCCGGTGATAGGCCAATGACCGGAGAAATTCGTGGAAAGGAGGCGGTCCCCTGTTTTTCATTTTTTTTCTAAATCTCCCGCCGGCCGAGCCTCACCGCCGGCGTTCTGTTGCTCCCTGCTGTCGGCTGCCGCTGCCGGACCATCGACCGTGCCGCTGCAGCCCGCCGGACCACGGGCGACGCCCCTCTGTTCCCCTCCCGTTCGGCCAAAGAAGAGGAAAGAAGGAAGAAAAGAAGAGAAGGAAAAAGAAAAAGAAAAGAAAAAGGAAAAAGAAAAAAAAAAGAAAAAAAAATGCAAAATAAAAAAATAATAAAATAGAAAAAAAAATAATAATAAGAAAAGAGAAAAATTCCCTCTTTCTCTCTCTCTATTGTCTCTCTCTAAAAAAAAGAAAAAGAAAAAGAAAAAGAAAAAGAAAAAAAAAAGGAAAAGAAAAATATAATAATAAAAAAAATACATGTGAGAAAAAGTTTTTCTCATCTCTCTCTTAAGTCTTTCTCTCTCTAAAATTAGACTTTCTCTCTATATTTTCTCTCTCTAAATTTTCTTCTTATTTTCTCTCTCTAGATCTTTCTCTCTCATTATGGATTTCATCTCCCTAGGGTCATTCTCTCTCTGATTGCATCACAGACCCTAGGATAAATTTAAGATGAAAATATGATGATCTGAGACTGCTCCAAAATTCGTGCAGTAGATTAGATCCTGATCCGATCCTTCTTCGAAATTGATAATATCAATCATGGTTAATCTATATTAAGTCACCTTGATATGACCTCTGATGATCTCAATCATGATTGCCACTTTTAAAGGATACGAAGATTCTCTCTCCACTTTCTCTCTCTACTTTCTCTCTCATGACCAACTTTCTCTCTTTAAAAAAAAAGTCTATGAATCCTATATCGAGTCATGCCTTCATCTTTTAGAAGCTTATATTGACTCTAACAAGATCTGAAGTTGCTTTGATATCCGTGCTGTATGTCAACCTCATCTGATCGTATCAAAGATCTTTCAAATTTATTAAAGAACCCTATTGATTGATCTTGACTTTAATTCGATCTGTGTCTCACGATTTCTTGATCAAGTCACTTGAATCTGACCCTCAGATCAGAGATCCTGAATTGCCCTGGTATCTGGATGGTTCGACACATCCGGACAACAGTTCTCTTTCCTTATGATTTAATCTTGTTATATTTATGGAATAGAATTTGATAATGATTTGATATTTTAAATAGGATTAGCTGATTCTTCTAACGAAGTCTAAAGATCTAAGATGAAAGAGGTAAGTAGTGTTTACTTTTGCTGAATTTATCTGGTAAATTATGAATTAAATAAATTTATGCATGCTTGCGATTGTAATTATTTATTGAAATAATTATTGAAAATTATTTATGATGAAAGTTAATTGTAGAAAATTATTTATGATTGAAGTTATTTGTGGAACAATTATTTTGATGATATATGATCTCAAAGAATGTTATAATTAATTTGATTTGAATATCAATTAATTTTATTATTCTTGAAAATAATATATGAATTGGAAGACAATATGAAATTGACAACCTGACTGTGTTGAGGACCCCGCCAATGGGGGCATATACGTTGGCAATTGACTGTCCTGAGGGTTTACATCTCCAGTAAGACCAGCGACATGTCGCCAGATAGACCAGCGACAAAACCGCCAGTTAAACCAGCGGTTCCAAAGGACTTGGCTGCCAGATGATTCGCAGCCCACCGCAAGCAGATACGCGGTATTATGACCCTGCCACAGGGATAATGTGGTCATAGTCATGGTTGGTAAGAAGAATTTAAGAAAATGATGAATTTAAGAAGAAAAGTATAATTAGAAATTATGATGAATTGACTTTTATATATGATTGACAGTATGAATATGATTTCATGAAATTACATATTGATTTGTTATGCATAGTATTATTTACCTGATTATTCAGTTAAAGGTATACACTGCTTACTGGGCTATTTAGCTCATGATAAGTTTTATATTTTTCTTACAGATCCAAAAAATTAGCATGATGTGGGATTTCGGTTGGAAGAGCGATTAGAGATGGAGTTAACTCATTGATTTAGGATTTTTCTCAGAATTGATTCAAGACTTTTAGTTTTGTTTTAGTATTGACTTTGTCAGACAGTTACTTTCTTTTGAACACTAAGTTTTGATTTGTTATTTGAATTAAGGTTTGATTATTGAATAAAAAAAAAATTTATTTAACTGTTTGTGAAGATATCATGATGAGATGCCTTGCATGCTTATGAAGAGAGTTCTTCATGAGTATGCGGCGGTTGCCGCGACCCTCGATTCACAAATCTCGGGTCGGGAGCGTGACAGGTGGTGAGCTCTTTCCTTTCGAAATAGGACTTTGAAATATGTCGAGGATCCTTCCTCTAGTGCCAAGTGATGCTCCTGACCTCCCTACCTGAGGTCGACTACCGAGGTGGAGATGGCTGAGGAAGAGACTACTGCTAGAGCTCCACTCGTATACCTGCAAGAAGTCCTCATTGGGGTGTTCTCTGATAAAGACCATCCAATGCTCATGTTAGGAGATGGAGAACAATGAGAAGAGAGAGTAAGGAGTCGAGAGCTTACTTTAAAAATCTCAGAGCCCTTTTATTTATAGGAGAAAAATTGGAGTTGTATTCATCTTGGAGTCTTGATAATCTTTTGAATTTATCGTGCAGATTGATTCGGATGAGATATTTTCCCTTCACTGAAGATTAATTATGGAGAAATTCTATTCTATCTGGACTTTTTCAATTTAGAAGAGGGAGAGATGGATCTATCGATGGAGAACATAGCTCGGCCATGGATAAGCTACAATAGATCGTCCAAGGCCGAGATCATGGAGACTATGGAGTGTTTGTTGGTTTCAAGTGATTTGAAATAGGTCGACTGAGGATGATCTAAAATAGATCCTCCATGCTTAAGGGGTCGAGAACCTCTGCTGATGGGGTATATATATGCGGCGACCTTCATCTCTGTCGCATGCACATATACCTGATGGGCATCCATCTCTCATAGCTCAGTCAGAGCCAAAGATGTTGCAGTTGAGGTCGAGATACAGATCCATAATAAGCTCATATAGAACTCGGTCCTAACTAAAAAAATTCATATCCAGGCCTGATCCAATTCAGATCATAATATTAAAACTAAAAGTAAATGGGACCCAGGCAGTTGGTGCTCAGAATTTGAACATAAATTTCTAAAGAGACTGTTGCATTAAATATTTCGTACAATCATGGTTGAAGATAATATGGGCAGTTGACAGGAAGTAGCCAAATAGTTGTGCTTAACTTCACACAGCATAAGTAGCTTTCGTTTAGCAAAAAATCTGAAAGCATATCTTGGCTAGTATAATTTTGAATCCACTTTCAAATGCCCATTCTTGATAAATTAACATGGACAGCATCTTTGGTCCTTCCAAATTTTGATTTAGATCATGCAGTAGTCAAAGAGAATCAAATAAGTGATAACCATCAATTGTTAGACACACGCCATATAATCCTTAATATGATAAATCCTGCAACCTTCATGAGACCCATAACTCAGAGGTCTATCTTTGAGTACATTTGTACAAACCAAAGAATTCTTTACAAAAAAAGGATAACATAGTTTCTCCACCTGAGGTTAGTATTGAGAATTGTATCCTAAAGCCAATCATTTAACGATTGTGCTGATTATAAATGTATATGAATTTATCAATAATAAAAGTTATATGATATTTTTCATCATAAGATTATATCTTCTAACGAACTCCTATATTGTGATGAAGTCCTTAGGACTACTTTGATCGATAAAGAAAGATTTATCGCGTAGTCCTTAAACTAGTTCGCGACCAAATGATATGCTATTACTAGGATGATAGCGATATCAAGTGTAGGTCATTGTGTGCCATATACATTGGTTGTCCTTGTAACCAAAATGGTATGGAGATACTGGTATGGCATATAGGTGAGATATAGGGGTACATCATCACTGAACGTGACCAACTACGGAGCACTCTACTGTCAAGGGTAGCTCACGAATGGTATGAGTATAAGTATCCCTCCGACCTGAGATCACCACGGTGGCTTACAAGCAACTCACTGTACTTTGGTATCAGACTAACTAAGTTTTTAATTCAGTGATAGAAGATTCTGGATACAGTCAAGTACTTGTCAAGTTAGTGCGTGAGTCAAGATGGGATTGACCTCTCCGAATTAGTAAGAGATATGCATCAGTGTATTTCAATTTAGCAAAATCTGAGCCCGGATAATCCACGTGATGAATTTGAAAAAGATTGAAATATAATATGGATGACTTATCTAAGATTGATAGTTAAAATCTAGATCATCTTTGAGCATTAAGTTCAAAGGAATGAATTATATGGTAACCATGCACCAATAGGTTCTTAAATGTTGCTTCGCCTTCATTCGACCTATCCGAACGTTGGGTCATCATTGCTAGATGGTTACATCGATTGGTTCAAAAAAGTATTTCTGTGCTATCGACTTAGTTTCAAACCTATGACGTTATACTCAAAAAAAATTTCTGACTGATCATGTGGCTGATCAATAATTGAGAATCGTTCAAGGGCTAAATCGTCAATTCGATTGATGGTTAACCTTATGCAAAAGTTATAATAAATTAATTCATCAAGTATTAATAAATTAATAAAAAATTAATTAGTAATTAGAATACTGATTAGCTCAATTTGATTAAATAAAAAGGATTAAATAAAATCTAATTGAATTGGATTCAATTAGGTTTGATCCGATTAGGTTATGAGATGACCTAATCGCTAAGGGAGAATTATCTCCGATTTGATTAGGACTTTGGTTCAATTAATTTTTAATTTAATTAAAATTTGATTAAAAATTTATGATCTTAATTAGATTAAATTTTATATATTTTATTTGGACTAAATCAGATATGATTTAGTTTGGATTCAAATAAGGAAATTAAGCATCCTTATTGGAATAGGACTCTTCTCCCTTGCACCAACCTAGTTTGCATGCCATATATCTCCACATACAAAATTATTTTGTATAAGATTTTTTCACACCAAAGAGTTCTTTTCCTTCTCTATCTCACATCCAAATTTAATTTAATTTTGATAAAAGAAATATTCTAAAATTAGATTTTAAAATATTCTTTATCAGGAGAATCCGTTCTCATCCAGATCAACCTCTCTATGCCAATAATTTTTTTTCTCCTTATATGTATAATATTTTGAGGAGATTTTTCATGAAAGATTAATGGAGAACTGATTTACTATCAAACAATATGAGAAAAGGCATCTCATATTTTTTTGACATATTTTGGGATGTGGAATTATGAAGGGAGGTGGAATCCTGTAAGAGTTCAGGATCACTAGGACTCTTCACCTCCCTCCTTACATGCTTATAAAAGAGGCTTTTATGGTTTTTTTTGTGTGTAAGATACTAAAAGAGAGGTCTTCATGTGAAAGAAGTTTGGGCATGGTTCATGATGTGAAAAATAGAGAGGAGGGTCCTCTCTTTTGGGGTGTGCGCAAAAATCTGAATTTCAGATTTTTGGTTCTAAAGATTTGAAAAGAGAGAATAAATTAGAAAAAAATTATTTTTTTTATCTTTTTTCACCTCTTCATCTTCTTTAAAAGTTTTTATTCAATCTCTAAAAAGGTCTTAGATATTTGAAGAAAGGATCCAAATTGGCCAAGAATAAGATCTTCGTGCGAGCAAGCACTTCCTAGAAGACCGATCAGATCGGAACTTCGAGTGGATTTCCTATAAAGATCGTATGTGTGTGTGGCTATGAGCAACTAGTAAGGATCCTCTCCATCATATCTATCAATAGTGATGATCATCGATCCATGCAAAGATATCGAGTTCTGAACTCAGATTAGAAGTAGATGTGATCTACTGCTCACATGCATGCATGTTGATTTTATCTTCAATATCTTTCAAATTTTATATGCAACATAACATGTCATAGATTCTAGAGTAGATTGATTTGATGATTAGATCATATGTATGTTAGATTAATTTAATTAATTTAGTTATCTTTCACTATAATTTATTTAAAAAAATTTCAAAATACATGCATGAAATCGCCTACCATCTTCCCAACAGTGATATCAGAGCCCAGGTTCGTTATGACAAGTTATATGTGCGTATTAAATCTAATTTTTAATTTTATTTAGATCTAATATATAATATTTTATTCTAAATTTAATTAATGATTGATCATACAAATTGATATAAGGTTGTCCTGCTATAGGGTTTACCCCTTATAGTAAAAAGGTTGTTCTAGTTTGTGCTGATCCTTGATAAAATCTGATTTTATGTCATGCATGGGATATTTATGATCTACTTTAGATATGATCTAAAATTATAATCAGATCTGATATAATTTAGATTAGATCTAAATTCATGCATATATGATATATGATTAGATTAGATGATCCGATTTGCAAGTACTTGGATAGGGTTGATCACTAGACCGTCCGATCATCGGAGCAAGAAGGATTTAAAGGTCCTCTCTTCTCATTTGATGGGGTGCTCTTATGACGTGTAGGGGTGTCATATAATTAGATCGCATGAAGAAGAATGCAAAAGAAAGAACTTATTTTTCTGCAAAATCCTAGATCTTGAAAACCTAGGTTTGTTGTATGTGATACAAAGTTGTATGAAAAATAAGACATCTAATCTATATGATTAAAATTATTTTAATCATGATAAAATAAAATTTCGAATCATAAAAATTTTAAATATAATCTAAAAATATTATGATTGATTTTATTTTAGTGTTATGCAAGAATTTTCAAATCTGAAACTTCTAGAATCATGCTCATACAATTACTGAGCTGACCCAATTTTGAATCAAGTTGACTCAGTCTCCTTATATAGCTGGCTCAATGTTGATCCAATTATGACCGAGCCTTAGGTGCCACAGATACTTATCATTTAGACTATCTCTAGGCCTTTTAATTCCTATGGCATTCACATTTTGCTCAATATTAAATACAGATACATCAATATGTAGCTGATAGAGACCGTTAATAAGAAAACCATCTGCAACTTTATTATTTTTTATAAAAAATATTACAATGGTCTTTATGAAAGCTAATCACACAGCCTTCTTGTGCTAAACATGAAACAGAAATCAAATTTCTGCTTGCTGCAGGCACATAATAACAATCTTTAAGAAATAAATCTAGTCCTAACGGTAATCGCAGAGAGTAGGTTCCCACGGCCACAGCAGCAACTCTTACTCCATTTTTGATGCGTAGGATCATCTCTCCATCCCTCAGCCTCCTGCTCTCCTCAAGATCCTGCATAGAAGTGCACAAATGAGCACTAGAACCAAAGTCAAGCACCCAACTGGATGCAGAAGAAACCGTAAAATTAGATTCTAAAATGAGCATACCTCCAGAAGGACTATCTTTCTTATTCTTCAGGGTGGCCAGGTATTGAGGACAGTTCTGCTTCCAATGGCCATCTGATTGACAGTGAAAATATTTTTCTTTATCAGCAGCCTTCTTCTTTGGTTCTGTCTTCTTCTTCTTGCCATCCACCTTTTGCTTCTTTGCAGATATTTTTTTCTTTCCAAAAGACTTTTTCTTGGAAGAAGTCTGCTCCACAGTAAGAACTGAGCCTTTTGAACCCTTCATAGAAAGCTCAGCTGTAACCAGCATGTTCATTAACTCGGCTAAGGTACACTGCATCTTATGCATATGAAAATTCATGATGAACTGACCATATGCATCGGACCAGGACTGAAGGATCACATCAATCTAAAAATCCTTGTCTAAGATGATACCGAGCTTCTCAAGCTCCTCAAGATCCTTGATCATTGTCAAACAATGATCTTGACTGACTGTCCATCACGCATTTTGGCCTTAAAAGATCTTTGACAGAGTTGATACTTGGCCGCGTGACTCTGTTCACCAAACAACTCTTGCAAGTGAGCCAACATTTGGCGGGTAGTCAAAATATTCTCATGCTGGCACTGCAAGTTATCAGACATTGCACCCAACATGTAGTACATTGCTTTGTTATCATCATCCATCTATTTTTTCAGAGACGCTCTTTGTTCAGTAGTCGAACGTGCTGGTATGGCAGGTGGGTGCTGGTCCAAGACATGAGTCAATTTTTTGAAACCCAAAATAATTCTGTAGTTCCTCAACCAGTTTTGAAATTGGATCCAGTCAATCTGTGGGTGTCTAATATTTTGGTCAGAGGGTTTGAGGCAGACATATTTCTTGTAGAGAGTCAAAAGTTTCTAGTTAGATTTTGTAATCAGACTCAATCAATTTATTTAAGGTTTTTATTTTTAAACAAATTAGGCTCCCATTATTTTCTCAGATCTCTACACTCCCTTGGTAGAGATGTAAAAATCTCCGTGATCAGTGATTTCTAGTGGATGGTGCGGTCTTACCAACTGGCTCACCACCTCACCTAACAGTTATTGGTGATGGGTCAATCGATGAGTGGACAACTCATATCCAATGATTCTCTAATTATGGTACACCTAAAACTTGGTCTCTAATTCATGAAGCTCACCGTGTCCAGGATATTGCTCCAATTTTTAGTTAAGCCAAACCCACCATTTACACGAACTAGATTCCTGATTGGGTCCCTTACCGTATCCAGAATATTGAGCCCAATCCATCCTCTAATTCGTAGCATCCAATGTCTCATGGACATGGTTGCATCTTTCTGGTGCAACTGAGCCACTGTAACCAGTCAAGAACAATCAACCCCGGGAAGAGCCTGCACATCCACAATGGTGGAAGACCTAGACTTAATATTTTCTTAGGAAGATTTGATTTAGGTCTCATTAAACTTGACTTGACATAGTCATAACAATTATGACTAACCTAGTGGCATGGGTTAGCTCGAATTGTTAGCCACCTTTAATCAGAACTGAGTCGACACATATGGTCAGGTAAGTGAGACCGATGGGAGGGATATGCCATTAACTCGATAAGAATACATTCGAGTCGAGTAGCTCCCAATTAAAAATTAGTCGGTCGTATCTGTCCAACTTACCTGAGACATCAAATTGTCGAACCAGAACTAATTGGGTTAGCCTACAATCCAGGCTCTAACCACTGAGCCAAATTAGGTCTTAACTTGATCGAGTCATATTGAAATGTGATTTGACCTTGATCCAGACTTAATCCTATTAAGCTGGTCAATTATTAGCTTTCATGTTCCCACCTAACCAACTCTTGATTCGGTTTGATCAACCGCTAGACCTAATTGAGCTACCCAAGTCCGAACCCAATTTTATGAAAATATCTTAGATCTGAAATTCTCAATTTTAGACCTAACTTAATTTTATAAGCTTAATTCATTAATTAAGTTTGGGTTCATAAACAAAGTATGTAAAATAAATCCTAGGGTTTCAGGATCTAGGATTTTGTAGAAAAATAAATTTTGATTTTTGATTAAGGATGAACGCGCGGCACCCCTACACGTCATATGAACATCCCATTAAATAGAAATAGAGGGTCTTAAAACTTTACTTTGTTCTTATGACTGGACGGCCATGAGAAACACCTTAATCAGAAATATAAATTTAACTGCAAAACTAGTTAGATCTAAATTAACATATCACATATACAATTTAAGATCTAACTAATACATGCTTTGCATATATCTTATGTATCAAAAATTAATCTAATTAATATGCTTTCAGATCTGATACATCACATGTAATATCTGAAAAATAAGATTTAAATTAAACTATTCAAAATTAAATCTATTCTAGACAAGTTACTAGAATAATTCTACAACTAGTCTAGGCATGCAGCAGATCAATTTTATGAAAAAACTAAAATTTTATTTTTTATTTTTTGATTTGATTATAACACTTATAATATCCAAAAAATAAAGAATAAATTAAATTTAATTTATATTTTAATCTCATTAAAAATAAGACTTAAGACTATTCATGGATTCAACTAATCCTAGTCTAGTCATGCATCTTATGCATGTTAGATCTTCTTAGATTTAATTTTTAAATATTTTAATTTAGATCCTATCACATCTGATGTAACATCTAAATTCTTTAATATCAAATAAATAAAAATTAAAATTAGATCTAAATTAGATCTGAAATAGAGCCAACAACCTGGCTCTGATACCACTTGAAGGAGGAAAATCGCTTTTTCTCGTAGGATCTTTCAGATTTCATCAAATCTGGGGCGGAATAAATTTAAAATTTTTTTATCCTACATGTATTTCAGATCTAAATCTCTAGATATAATCTTATTATCTAATATTTTAAATCTAAAATTAAATCTAAAACTATGATGAAAGAAGAAATACCTCAAGGATAATCTGATTACCCTGTAGATGATCTCTGCACAGTCCGAGATTCTGATATAGCCACGCAAGCGTCTGGCCTCTACCAGTATCCATTCAGACAGAACCTAGAACATCTTCTCCTCATGAATCTATACTCCAAAAATTAGATCTAAATCTGATTAGGAAGATCTTCAAAAGTCTTCCTGAAGTTGGAGCAGCAGCCTATCGAAGAAGTTTTGCAGCCTTCTGTTCCAGGCGTCATCATGCCTTGGATCTTTGCCAGATGGATGTCCAACTCTTTGGATGTGAAGAGGGGAGGAAGGAGAGTAGGGAGGATATAGAGAAGAGGGGAGGGGGTGGTAGCTATTGGGTTTTGTGTATAAAACAACTTCTACCTTGAAACCCTAGGCGCAGCAGGGTTTATATAGACCCTGTATGCTGCGCAGTGCCACATCATTCAACCAATCAAAAAATTTCAATAAATTCTGAAAAAAATTTAATTGGTGGAGTGATGTCATCTAATCACATCAGATAAGAACTCCACTCTCTCTCCTAAGTTGGCACCAACATTGGATAAGCTCAAGCAAGGTGGCGCCAAAGTGTCCATGTTTATCAGGACTCTTTGGTTCTTATCCATTTAGGGTGCCCACTTTAATCCAATTGGGCTCATGCCATAATCTGATTATGGCATCCAATTTAATTGGATTTTGGCATGTGGACACTCCATAAAAATTCTTCAATGAGCTCTCTTCAGTTTAAGACCCATATGTCAATATTTGACAGATGTCCTAAAATAAAATTGGCAGGTGACAGGAATTAGCATGTGCTTGTCTTAAATTCATCTCATGAATTAAGATAAGCCTTTTCTGAGCTGGACAAGCTTCATTTAGACTGAGAAAAACCTTCCAAAGGTTCTCTGGGTGAGTCAAATCATATTTGGCTCAGTAGTGACAGAAAAGATTACACGAGAAAAAAGTTAGGCTCAATCGAGTGCTAGCACGATTTTTTTGAACCTAATTGGATCTAATCCAATTTAATTGGGTTAGCCCAATTGATGACATCCAGACCCTAACCCTTGTTTGTGTGACCCAATTAGATTCAATTCTGTATGATAATGAGACATGTCATGATCTCATCATCGACATCATCGAAACTTCTTTCGACGGATCAGAACTCTTCTGATTCAGACAATTAGAATGATCGATCATCAATATCATTCTAATTGCTCCCAAAATCCATCAGTGACATCTAGCAGTATGTGGTGGCAATCCATCAGAATTGAAGATGAACCTCTCGATGCAGCTTCTTGTGTGATTGAGTTCCTCTATCATGAGTCCCAACTGAATTAGGGTTAAGGTGAACTCATCAAACCCAACATCAGTCATATGAGTTAATCGATCGATCCGAGTCCGATGTGAAACCTTAATGAAAAACTCTTTTCGATTATTTCACTCTGCCATGGCCATGGGCTTAAGGACTCGATCTTTCAATTATCATAGGACTACTCCTCTCATCTACCAAGGTTGATAGATCCCATCTTGGTGCGACCTAGTTCCTACAATGAATATGCTACAGCCAACATACACCTCAGGGTTCCGAATGGATAGAAGATCGAGTTATAGTGTAGTCAAACTATAACACACTTAAGATAAACTGACGATGCACCTCAGGTCAAAGAACTAGACACACAACTGCAGCATCGAGCTAGTCATTGATGAGAAGGTAGACTTCCTTATGACTGCTTGAAGTGGTCACGCTCAGTACTCTCGTTTACAACGAATACTTATACTCTCGCTCTGATGTCTCCATACCGTAGACTAAAGATACATCTACCCTAAGGAAGCAATCATACACCAACCTTCAGGATCGATCACCATTTTCGTGATAATCCTATGGTCAGGAGCTGTTTATGAGTTAGTTATGTAAATTCATGCCTTAAATTTTCAACTCTTGAAAATATGAATTTACATTCCTACTAACTCAAAGGATGTATCACAGACACAATATACACAATGTGATAGAAGAATTACTCTTTTATTCATTTATAATCAAAATTATAAATTTATCCTTAGATCTGTACAGGAATGTGTCAGCCGATCTGGCATCTAGGGCACACATCTAACAAACTTCCACTTGACCTAATGCCAATTGGCTACATATCTAAGTCCCATCTTCTCAAGGTGGGATTCGATCTTCTGCTAGCCTAATGGCTTTGTCAGCGGGTCTGTCACATTATCTGTGGAGTCGACTCTCTTAACCTAGACATAATCTTTTTCGAGGTAATCACGGATCAGATGGAATCACCGCTCGATGTGCTTGGACTTCTGATAAGATCTTGGCTCTTTAGCTAGGGCTATGGCACCATTATTATTGCAGTAAAGAGGTATGGCATCCGATGACATCACTCCAAGCTCTGCGGTAAACTTCTTATACCAAAATACCTCCTTCACAGCTTCCGATGCAGCAATATACTCTGTCTTCATGGTGGAATCAGCAATCACCATCTGCTTGAAACTCTTCCAGCTGACTGCCCCACCATTGCAAATGAACAAACTCTCAGATGTCGACTTTTGATCATCTATATCAGACATAAAGTCTGAGTCTGTATATCCCTGAATCTGGAGTTCTCCATTCCCAAAGACTAGAAATATATCTTTAGTTTTTCTCAAGTACTTAAGGATACATTTCACAGAAATCTAGTGCTCTTCACCTAGAATCGACTTATATCTGCTTGTGACACTCACAGCATGGACTATATCAGGTTGGGTACATAGCATGGTATACATGAGGCTCCCTATTATCGAAGCATAAGGGATCTTGCTCATGCGTTCAATCTCCTCAAGTGTGCTAGGGCACATCTTCTTGGGGAGATGAATGCCATGTCTAAAAGGCAATAAACCTCTTTTGGAGTTTTTCATGCTAAACCTCTTTAGCACCTCGTCTATGTACATCTTCTGTAAAAGTTCCAGCATCCTATTTGGTCTATCTCTATAGATCTTAATACTTAGTGTAAAGGATGCCTCTCCTAGATCTTTCATAGAGAACTCCTTAGATAACCATACTTTGACTGAGGTCAATATGAGAATATCATTCTCAATCAGGAAGATGTCATCTATGTACAGTATGAGGAAGACAACTGCGCTCCCACTGACCTTTTTGAACACCCATGGTTCCTCTTCGTTCTTGATGAAACCAAACATTTTGATGACATCATTGAAATGAGTATTCCAACTTCGAGATGCTTTCTTAAGTCCATAAATGGACCTTTGCAGCTTGCAGATCCTGTGATCATCATCACTGGATGTGAAATCGCTGGCTATTCCATATAGATATCTTTCTCAAGATATCTATTTAAGAATGTCGTTTTTACGTCCATTTGCCATATTTTATAATCGAAATAGGCTGCAACAGCAAGCAATATGTGGATGGATTTTAGTATGGCTACGGGCGAGAAGGTATCCTGATAGTCAATACCTTCGTGCTGACTATAACCTTTTGCTACGAGCCTAGCCTTGAATGTCTCCACATTCCCATCTGCACCTATCTTTCTCTTGAAGATCCATTTACACCCAATAGGTACAATACCTTCAGATGGATCTACCACGGTCTAGACTTGGTTTGAGTGCATCGAGTCAATTTCTGATCTCATTATCTCTAACCATTTTTTGGAGTCGATATCTGATATCGCCTCATCATTGGTGTTGGGGTCATCATCATGAGCCCCATTTCCTGTGAGAAATATTTTTTCTATATCCTCTTATATGGTACTTAGGTATCTTTCAGGAGGATAGAAAACTCTAGTCGATCTACGATGTGGAAGAGGTTGTGTTAATACTGGTTCTGATTGATTTGGTTCCTCAGATTCTTTAGCTCGTTGCTCTTGGGAGATATTCTCCTTGAGCTTAATTATTCTTCTGATGCCACCATCTTGAATAAACTGTTTTTCAAAAAAAATAGCATTTCGACTCACAATCACATTATGATCTTTCGGAATATAAAAATAGTATCCTAATGACTATTTAGGATATCCTATGAATCGAGCTCTAAAAGACCTGAACTCTAACTTGTCCGCCTGTTGTCTCTTGACATGAGCCGGACAGTCCCAAATTCTAGGATGATTCAGACTTGGCTTCTTACCATGCCATATCTCATATAGTGTGGTAGGAACAATTTTAGAGGGAACCCTATTCAATACATAAACTGCTGTCATGAGACAATGTCCTCAAAAAAATTTGGGGAGGTCCGTGAAGCTCATCTTGGAACGGACCATATCTAATAGGATCCGATTTCTCTATTCTGAAACCCCGTTGAGTTGAAGCGTTCCAAGTGGAGTCCATTGAGAGACTATACCATTATCCTTAAGATAGTCTAGAAACTCCCGACTAAGGTATTCACCTCTTCGATCTGATCGAAGAACCTTAATGGGCTTTCCTGTTTATTTTTCTACCTCATGTCTGAATTCTTTGAACCTTTCAAAAGCTTCAGACTTGTGTTTCATTAGAAATACATATCCATACCTAGACATATCATCAGTAAAGATAATGAAATAGACGTGGTTGCCTCTAGCCGGCAAATCAAATGGGCCGCACACATCCGTACGTACTAGGGCAAGTAGGTCTGTGGCCCTTTCCCCATGTCCCACAAAAGGAAGCTTGGTCATTTTGCATTGAAGGCATTATTCACAAACTAGATATGACTCGAAAGTCAACGGACTCAATAGTCCAGATTTCTCTAATTTGTTAACCCTGTTGTTCGCTATATGACCTAGCCTTAGGTGCCACAGATACTTATCATTTAGACTATCTCTAGGCCTTTTAATTCCTATGGCATTCACATTTTGCTCAATATTAAATACAGATATATCAATATGTAGCTGATAGAGACCGTTAATAAGAAAATCATCTGTAATTTTATTATTTTTTATAAAAAATATTATAATGATCCTTATGAAAGCTAATCACATAGCCTTCTTGTGCTAAACATGAAACAGAAATCAAATTTTTTCTTGCTGCAGGCACATAATAACAATCTCTAAGAAATAAATCTAATCCTAACAGTAATCGCAGAGGGTAGGTTTCCACGGCCACAGTAGCAACTCTTGCTCCATTCCTGATGCGTAGAATTATCTTTCCATCCCTCAGCCTCCTGCTCTCCTCAAGACCCTGCATAGAAGTGCACAAATGAGCACTAGAACCAAAGTCAAGCACCCAACTAGATGCAGAAGAAATCATAAGATTAGATTCTAAAATGAGCATACCTCCGGAAGGACCATCCTTCTTGTTCTTCAGGGTGGCCAGATACTGAGGACAGTTCTGCTTCTAATGGCCGTCTGATTGGCAGTAAAAATATTTTCTCTTATCAGCAGCCTTCTTCTTCGGTTCTGTCTTCTTCTTCTTACCATCCACTTTTTGCTTCTTCACAGACTTCTTTTTCTTTCCAAAAGACTTTCTCTTGGAAGAAGTCAGCTCCACAGTAAGAACTGAGCCTTTTGAACCCTTCATAGAAAGCTCAGCCATAACCAGCATGTTCATTAACTCGACCAAGGTACACTGCATCTTATGCATATGGAAGTTCATGATGAACTGATCATATGCATCGGATAAGGACTGAAGGATCACATCAATCTGAAAATTCTTATCTAAGATGATACCGAGCTTCTCAAGCTCCTCAAGATCCTTGATCATTGTCAAACAATGATCTTGGACTGACTGCCCATCACGTATTTTGGCCTTGAAAGGTCTTTGACAGACTTGATACTTGGTTGCACGACTCTGTTCACCAAACAACTCTTGCAGGTGAGCCAGCATTTGGCGGGTAGTCAAAATATTCTTATGCTGGCGCTGCAAGCCATCAGACATTGCACCCAACATATAGTACCTTGCTTTGTTATCATCATCCATCCACTTTTTCAGAGACGCTCTCTGTTCAGCAGTCAGATTTGTTGGTATGGCAGGTGGGTCCTGGTCCAAGATATGAGTCAATTTTTTAGAATCCAGAATAATTTTATAGTTCCTCAACCAGTCTTTGAAATTGGATCCAGTCAATCTGTGGGTGTCTAATATTTTGGTCAGGGGGTTTGAGGCAGACATGTTTTCTGTAGAGAGTCAAAAGTTTCTAGTTAGATTTTGTAATCAGACTCAATCAATTTATTTAAGATTTTTATTTTTAAATAAATTAGGCTCCCACTATTTTTTCAGATCTCTACACTCTCTTGGTAGAGATGTGAAAATCTCCATGATCAGTGATTTCTAGTGGGTGGTGCGGTCTCACCAACTGGTTTACTACCTCACCTAACAGTTATTAGTGATGGGTCAACCGATGAGTGGACAACTCATGTCCAATGATTCTCTAATCATGGTGTATCTAAAATTCGGTCTCTAATTCATGAAGCTCACCGTGTTCGGGATGTTGCTCTAATTCTTAGTTAAGCCAAACCCACCATTTGCACGAACTAGATTCCTGATTGGGTCCCTCACCGTATCTAGAATATTGAGCCCAACCCATCCTCTAATTCATAGCATCCAATGCCTAATGGACATGGTTGCATCTTTCTGGTGCAACTGAGCCACTGTAACCAGCCGAGAACAATCAACCCTGAGAAGGGCCCGCACATCCACAATGGTGGAAGACCTAGACTTAATATTTTCTTAGGGAGATTTGATTTAGGTCTCATTAAACTTGACTTGACATATTCATAACAATTATGACTAACCTAGTGGCATGGGTTAGCTCGAATTGTTAGCCACCTCTAATCAGAACTGAGTCGACACATATGGCCAGGTAAGTGAGACAGGTGGGAGGGATATGCCATTAACTCGATAAGAACGTATTCGAGTCGAGTAGCTCCCAATTAAAAATCAGTCGGTCATATCTGCCCAACTTACCTTAGACACCAAATTATCGAACCTGAACTAATTGGGTTAGCCTACAATCCAGACTCTAACCACTGAGCCAAATTAGGTCTTAATTTGATCGAGTCACATCTAAATATGATTCGATCTTGACCCAGACTTAATCCTATTAGGCTGGTCAATTATTAGCTTTCATGATCTCACCTAACCAACTCTTGATTCGATTTAATCAACCGCTAGACCTAATTGAGCTACCCAAGTCCGAACCCAATTTTATGAAAATATCTTAGATCTGAAATTATCAATTTTAGACCTAACTTAATTTTATAAGCTTAATTCATTAATTAAGTTTGGGTTCATAAACAAAGCTTGTAAAATAAATCCTAGGATTTCAGGATCTAGGATTTTGTAGAAAAGTAAGTTTTAATTTTTGATTAAGGATGAACGCGCGGCACCTCTACACGTCATATGAACATCTCATTGAATGGGAAGAGAAGATCTTAAAATCTTACTTTGTTCTTATGACTGGACGGCCATGAGGAATACCTTAATCAGAAATATAAATTTAACTATAAAACTAGTTAGATCTAAATTAACATATCACATATACAATTTAAGATCTAACTAATACATGCTTTGCATACATCTCATGTATCAAAAATCAATCTAATTAATAAGCTTTCAGATCTGATACATCATATGTAATATCTAAAAAATAAGATTTAAATTGAACTATTCAAAATTAAATCTATTCTAGACAAGTTATTAGAATAATTCTACAACTAGTCTAGGCATGCAGCAGATCAATTTTATGAAAAAATTAAAATTTTATTTTTTATTTTTTAATCTGATTATAATACTTATAGCATCTAAAAAATAGAGAATAAATTAGATTTAATTTATATTTTAATCTCATTAAAACATAAGACTTAAGACTATTTATGGATTCAACTAATCCTAGTCTAGTCATGCATCTTATGCATGTTAGATCTTCTTAGATTTAATTTTTAAATATTTTGATTTTAGATCCTATCACATCTGATATAACATTTGAAATATTTAATATTAGATAAACAAAAAATAAAATCAGATCTAAATTAGATCTGAAATAGAGCCAACAACCTGGCTCTGATACCACTTGAAGGAGGAAAACCACTTTTGCTCGTAGGATCTTCCAGATTTCATCAAATCTGGAGTGGAATAAATTTAAATTTTTTTTTTCTACATGTATTTTAGATCTAAATATTTAGATCTAATCTTATTATCTGATATTTTAAATCTAAAATTAAATCTAAAACTATGATGAAAGAAAAAATACCTCAAGGGTAATCTGATTACCCTATAGATGATCTCTGCACAGCCCGAGGTTCTGATGTAGCCATGCAAGCGCCTGGCCTCTACCGGTATCCACTCAGGTAGGACCTAGAACATCTTCTCCTCATGAATCTATACTCCAGAAATCAGATCTAAATCTAATTAGAAAGATCTTCAAAAGTCTTCCTGAAGTTGGAGCAGCAGCCTGTCGAAGAAGTCCTGCAGCCTTCTGTTCCAGGCATCACCACGCCTTGGATCTTTGTCAGATGAACGTCCAACTCTTTGGACGTGAAGAGGGGAGGAAGTAGAGTAGGGAGGATTTATAAAAGAGGGAAGGAGGTGGCAGCTATTGGGTTTTGTGCATAAAATAACTTCTACCTTGAAACTCTAGGTGCAGCAGGGTTTATATAGACCCTGTATGCTGTGCAGTGCCACATCATTCAACCAATCAAAAAATTTCAATAAATTTTGAAAAAATTCTGATTGGTGGAGTGATATCATCTGATCATATCAGATAAGAACTCCACCCTCTCTCTTAAGTTGGCACCAACATTGGATAAGCTCAAGCATGGTGGCGCCAAAGAGTCCATGTTTATCAAGACTCTTTGGTTCTTATCCATTTGGGGCGCCCACTTTAATCCAATTGGGCTCATGCCATAATCTGATTATGGCATCCAATTCAATTGGATTTTGACATGTGGACACTCCACAAAAATCTTTCAATGAGCTCTCTTCAGTTTAAGACCCATATGTCAACATTTGATAGATGTCCTAAAATAAAATTGGCAGGTGACAGGAATTAGCAGGTGCTTGTCTTAAATTCATCTCATGAATTAAGACAAATCTTTTCTGAGCTGGACAAGCTTCATTTAGACTGAGAGAAATCTTTCAAAGATTCTCTGAGTGAGTCAAATCATATTTGGCTCAGTAGAGACAGAAAAAATTACATGAGGGAAAAGTTAGGCTCAATCGAGAGCTAGCACGATTTTTTTGAACCTAATTGGATCTAATCCAAATCAATTGGGTTAGCCCAATTGATGACATCCAGATCCTAACCCTTACTTGTGTGACCCAGTTGGTGTTAAGACTGGTTCTGATTGATTTGTTTCCTCAGGTTCTTTAGCTCATTGCTCTTGGGAGACATTCTCCTTGAGCTTAATTATTCTTCCAATGCCACCATCTTGAATAAATTATTTTTCAAAAAAAATAGCATTTCAACTCATAATTACATTGTGGTCTTTCGAAATATAAAAATAGTATCCTAATGACTATTTAGGATATCCTATGAATTGAGCTCTAAAAGACCTGAATTCTAACTTGTCCGCCTGTTGTCTCTTTACATGAGCCGGACAATCCCAAATTCTGAGATGATTCAGACTTGGCTTCTTACCATGCCATATCTTATATGGTGTGGTAGGAATAATTTTAGAAGAAACTCTATTCAATATATAAATTACTGTCATGAGACAATATCCCCAAAGAAATTTGAAGAGGTCCGTAAAGCTCATCATGGAACGGACCATATCTAATAGGGTCCAGTTTCTCCGTTCTGAAACTCCGTTGAGTTGAGGCATTTTAGGTGGAGTCCATTGAGAGACTATACCATTATCCTTAAGATAGTTTAGGAACTCTCGACTAAGGTATTCACTTCCTCGATCTGATCAAAGAATCTTAATGGGCTTTCCTGTTTGTTTTTCTACCTCATGTCTGAATTTTTTGAACCTTTCAAAAGCTTCAGACTTGTGTTTCATTAGAAATACAAATCCATACCTAGATATATCATTGATAAAGATAATGAAGTAGACGTAGTTGCCTCTAGCCGGCACATCAAATGGGCCGCACACATCCGTATGTACTAGGGCAAGTTGGTCTGTAGCCCTTTCCCCATGTCCCACAAAAGGAAGCTTGGTCATTTTGCCTTGAAGGCATGATTCACAAACTGGATATGACTCGAAAGTCAACGGACTCAATAGTCTAAATTTTTTCAATTTGTTAACCCTATCTTTCGCTATATGACCTAGCCTTAGGTGCCACAGATACTTATCATTTAGACTATCTCTAGGCCTTTTAATTCTTATGGCATTCACATTTTGCTCAATATTAAATACAGATACATCAATATGTAGCTGATAGAGACCGTTAATAAGAAAACCATCTGTAACTTTATTCTTTTTTATAAAAAATATTATAATGGTTCTTATGAAAGCTAATCATATAGCCTTCTTGTGCTAAACATGAAACAGAAATCAAATTCCTGCTTGCTACAGGCATATAATAACAATCTCTAAGAAATAAATCTAATCCTAACGGTAATCGCAGAGGATAGGTTTCCATGGCCACAGCAGCAACTCTTGCTCCATTTCCGATGCGTAGGATCATCTCCCCATCCCTCAGCCTCTTGCTCTCCTCAAGACCCTGCATAGAAGTGCACAAATGAGCACTAGAACCAAAGTCAAGCACCCAACTGGATGCAGAAGAAATCGTAAGATTAGATTCTAAGATGAGCATACCTTGAGAAGGACTATCCTTCTTGTTCTTCTGGGTGGCCAGGTACTGAGGACAGTTCTGCTTTCAATAGCCTTCTGATTGGCAGTGAAAATATTTTTCCTTATCAGCAGCCTTCTTCTTCTTGCCGTCCACTTTCTGCTTCTTCGTAGACTTTTTTTCTTTCTAAAAGACTTTCTCTTGGAAGAAGTCCGCTCCACAGTAAGAACTGAGCCTTTTGAATCCTTCATAGAAAGCTCAGTCATAACCAGCATATTCATTAACTCGGCCAAGGAACACTGCATCTTATGCATATGAAAGTTCATGATGAACTGACCATATGCATCGGACAAGGACTGAAGGATCACATCAATCTAAAAATCTTTGTCTAAGATGATATCAAGCTTCTCAAGCTCCTCAAGATCCTTGATCATTGTCAAACAATGATCTTGGATTGACTGCCCATCATGCATTTTGGCCTTCAAAGGTCTTTGACAGACTTGATACTTAGCCGCACGACTCTGTTCACCAAACAACTCTTGCAGGTGAGCCAACATTTGGTGGGTAGTCAAAATATTCTCATGCTGGTGCTGCAAGTCATCAGACATTGCACCCAACATATAGTACCTTGCTTTGTTATCATCATCCGTCTATTTTTTCAGAGACGCTCTCTGTTCAGCAGTCGGACGTGCTAGTATGGCAGGTGGATCCTGGTCCAAGATATGAGTCAATTTTTTGAAATCCAGAATAATTCTGTAGTTCCTCAACCAGTCTTTGAAATTGGGTCCAGTCAATCTGTGGGTGTCTAATATTTTGGTCTGGCGGTTTGAGGCAGATATGTTTTCTGTAGAGAGTCAAAAGTTTCTAGTTAGATTTTGTAATTAGACTCAACTAATTTATTTAGGATTTTCAATAATGAGCAATCTGTTGGAATGGTTCTTAACAAAACAATATAGCCAAATTCAAATTGCAAGGCAGAATGCATTGCAGCATTCAATGCTTGTAAGGAAGCTATGTGATTATACAGGTTCACTGACAAGCTAGGAGTGGCATCCTCCGATGATGGTCCTGCTGTATTGTTCAGCATCGGAGCCATAGCTCATGCCAAGGAGCTAAAGTCCCATTAGCTTATTAGGCATTTTACATCGCTACCATCTTATTCGAAAAATCTATTAAGGTGACGTCAAACTTTAGAAGATCGACAGAAAGGAGAACTGGACCAACCCATTTACTAAAGCCTCGGTATCTAAGAGTTCTGAGATGATAAATCAAAGATGGATATATGATACTATACTGATTGATTTTAGTCCAAGTGGGAGTTATTGAAAATTGTATCTTAAAGCCAATCATTTGACGATTGTGCTGATTATAAATGTATATGAATTGATCAATAATAAAAGTTATATGATATTTTTCATCACAAAGTTATATCTTCTAATGAACTCCTATATTATGATAAAGTTCTTAGGACTACTTTGATCGATAATAAAGGATTTATCGTATAGTTCTTAAATTGATTTGCGACCAAACGATATGCTATTACTAAGATGATAGCAATATCAAGTGTAGGTCATTATGTGCCATATATATTGGTTATCTTTGTAACCAAATGGTATGAAGATACTGGTATGGCATGCAAATGAGATGTAGGGGTATATCATCACTGAACGTGACCAACTACGGAGTACTCTGCTGTTAAGGATAGCTTGCGAAGGGTATGGGTATAAGTGTCCCTTCGACCTGAGATCACCACGGTGGTTTACAAGCAACTCACTGTACTTTGATGTCGGACTAACTGAGTTTTTAATTTAGTGATGAATAATTTTTGGATATAGTCAAGTACTTATCAAGTCAGTGCGTGAGTCAAGATGGGATTGACCCCTCCGAATTCGTAGGAGATATGCATCAGTGTATTTCAATTTAGCAAAATCTAGGCTCGGATAATCTATGTGATGGATTTAAAAAAGATTGAAATATAATATAGATGACTTATTTATGATTGACAGTTAAATCCTAGGTCATCTTTGAGTATTAGGATCAAAGGGATGAATTATACAGTAACCATATGCTAATAGGTTCTTGAATGTTGCTTCATCTTCATTCGACCTATCCGAACGTCGGGTCATCATTGCTAGATGGTTACATTGATTGGTTCAAAAAGATATTTCTGTACTACCAACTTAGGTTCGAACCTATGGGGTCACACTCAAAAGAAGTTTCTGATTGATCATGCGGTGGATCAACGATTGAGAATCGTTCAAGGGCTTAATCGTCAATTCGATTGATGATTAACCTTATGCAAAAATTATAATAAATTAATTCATCAAGTATTAATGAATTAATAAAAGATTAATTAATAATTAAATTATTGATTAGCTCAATTTGATTGAGCAAAAAAGATTAAATAAAATCTAATTGAATTGGATTCAATTAGGTTTGACTCGATTATGTTATGAGATGATCTAATCGCTAAGGGAGATTGTTCCTGATTTGATTAGAATTTTAGTTCAATCAATTTTTAATTTAATTAAAATTTGATTAAAAATTTATGAATCTAATTAGATTGAATTTTATATATTTTGTTTGAGCTAAATCATATGTGATTTGATTTGGATTCAAATAAGAAAATTAGGAGTCGTTATTGGAATAGGACTCTTCTCCCTTGCGCCAACCCAGTTTACATGCCATATATCTCTTTGCACAAAATTATTTTGTATGAGATTTTTTCACACCAAAGAGTCCTTTCCTTTTTCTATCTCATATCCAAATCTAATTTAGTTTTAATAAAAGAAAGATTCTAAAATTAGATTTTAAAATATTTTTTATTAGGAGAATCTGTTTTCATCCAGATCAATCTCTTCACGTTAATAAATTTTTTTCTCCTTATATGTGTGATTTTTTAAGAAAATATTTTATGGAAGATCAATGGAGATCTAGTTTACTATGAAAAAATATGGGAAGGGGCATCCCATATTTTTTTGACATGTTTTGGGATATAGAATTGTGAAGGGAGGTGGAATCTTGTAAGAATCCAGGATCACTAGGACTCTTCACCCCACCTCCTTACATGCCTATAAAAGGGGTTTTTGTGGTTTTTTTTGTGTGTATAAGGTATCAAAAGAGAGATCTTCATGTGAAAGAAAGTTTGGGCATGGTTCATGGTGTGAAAAATAGAGAAGAGGGTTCTCTCTCTTGGGGTGTGTGCAAAGACCTGAATTTCAGATTTTTGGTTCTAAGGGCTTGGGAAGAGGAAATAAATTAGAAAAAAATTATTTTCTTCTTCATCTTTCTTTCATCTCTTCATCTCCTTCAGAAATTTATCTTCAATCTCTAGAAAGATTTTAGAGATTTAAAAAAAAGATCCAAATTGACCAAGAAGAAGGTCTTCATGCAAGCTTGCACTCCCAAGAAGATCGATCTGATCGAGACTTCGAGTGGATTTTTTGTAGAGGCTGGATGTGTTTGTGGCTGTGAGCAACCAGCAAAGATCCTCTCTATCATGTCTATCAATAGGGATGATCATCGACCCATGCAAAGGTATCGAGTTCTAAATTCAGATTAGAAGTAGATGCGATCTACTGCTCACATACATGCATGCTGATTTTATCTTCAGTATCTTTCAGATTTTATATGTAACATAACATATCATAGATCCTAGAGTAGGTTGATTTGATGATTAGATCATATGCATGTTAGATTAATTTGATTAATCTAGTTATCTTTCACTGTAATTTATTCGAAAAAATTTCGAAATATATGCATGAAATCACCTACGTATCTCAACAGTTAGGTCCGATTTCACTGAGCCCCATAAGATTTGAAAAGTAATAATTAACCCACCTACAGTCAGATCCTAATGAGCAGTGTCAGTACCTTGAGTGGGTTAACCCTCCAACATGCAGACATGGGACTGAATTGCTTCTAAGAATTTTAAAAAAATTTCAAAGTCTTCAGCAAGCGGCAGATATTGCAATATAGAAGGAAGAAATTACTAGCATAAAGGAGATGCTTGTTCTAAAAGTGGAAGCAATAGCTCGGGAAAGGAAGAAGTTCTAAAAGATGCATTGATTGGATATTGGATATTCATTATTGTTGGAGGGAACTAGGAAGTAGCAATGTTTGCCATAGTAATTTTCTGTTTGGCTAATCTTCTAGCTTTTTTGATTTTGAAAAATGTATTCAACTATCTATAGAAACATTTCAAGTTAATAACATTTGATTCACTTTTTTACTAGCTATATGATGGTTAATCATATTCTATTTTCATGTAAACATTATTGTTTAATATGGTATTGAATCTCTTTATGACAGTTTAGGGATAGGTCATCCCAAAAAACACCATGGAATAAGTTGCGATAGCCGTTGAGAGATAGATCATCACTAGAGATGCAATGAAGCATTGCTCTTTTTCTTGGATCTTTGTAGGGACACAACATTGCTGTAGATAAGTCTCTACCTATTCCCAATAGATGGTTGCAAAGTATTATAAATTTTCTGGCACAACAGGATATATTCTTGCACTGCAAGGTTGGGAGAACATGGAAAATGTAGGAGAGTTTGTTGCAAAGGCAGGTCAGAAAACTTTAAAATTTTTCTATCAACTCAAGATGTTCATTTGCACTACCATTAGGAACAACACAGTGGTGAAATGGTCCACGTCCGTCCTGTAAGAGATGGGGGCCACCTTCCTAATGCATCTAAAGTTGTACAAGCTCTAATACATCTTAAACCAATAGAATTTGATTAGGATTCGACTGTTCTAGGTGACAATACCTGCATGGTCACTTTTCTATCTCGAATCACTCAAATGCAAGTCGTCCGATGTGGTCTCATTCGTCATAAATTTTTCACATTCTTTGTTTGACCTTGGTCCTACAGAAATAGAGTCAGTCCTCATCATTTGCAAGTTCATGTACTGCTGCATCTGTACGGTATGCCATCTCATACTTGGGGTACCAAATTTTTTAGGAAGATTATTTTTGGTTTTGTCCAACTTGATCAAGCCAGTCCTAGAATGCTAAATAATAGAGATCTTACTATATTTGTGTAGGAATTAGATCTAGGATTTCAGGGTTAGATCTTGAAATTTTTTCAAGATCAGGCAGCGGAAGACTAAAATAAATCAAAATTTATTTTTTAAAATCAGAGAATTCCTAGATCTAAGATCTTATTATATGATTATTACATAGTATTAAATCAAAAATTAAAATATATAGAGCATGAACTACATGTTGATCATATCAACATGTTACTATACTATATCTAATGTATGTATTAAACAATAGATCAGATCTATTATCTTGCAAGTTAGACATTCTAACCTTGCTGATCCAGGCTTGAGGATGATGTTACAAACTACACATGCATCCGATCTCTAGGAGTCATCTACACGAGCCCACGAATCTCGATCAGAAGTCCTACTCCAGAAAATCAGTACAGTATGCTAGTACTGCGCTGATCCTTCTTCGATGGTTGATCAGGTGCCTCCTTCTTCTTGATCTGGACTCTTCCAAAGATGAGAAGTAGGAGGAGGAGTTTCAGATCTGAGACACTCTCAGAAAACTCAAGATGGAGGAAAGAAAGAGATGAAACTAACAACCCTAGAAGAAGACCCTCTTCTTCTTCTCTTTACTCTCTCCTAGACATCCTATCTTGTGTCTATTATATCTCTACGACCCAAAGGTCTTTCTCTCTGATTTTTGGATACCCCAAAGGTCTCTCAAATCTCTATGTTTTTCAAAAATTTCATAAAAAATATCAATTTATAGAGAGAGATATGATAGAGTTCTTGTCTAGGTCAAATACCTAGTCAAGGCTTATCCAAACATGGCAAGATAAGGGGCACCGAACTCTTGGGTGCCTCCTCCTTATTTTCATGCATGGACCACCAGCAAAGGATGCATAATGTGTGCCCTAAAATCCATAAAAATTTAAAAAAAAAATTTGAATAAATTCGATGCAAAAAGGAAAGAGCTTTGGATTTCTAAAACTCTATCTCATAGAATTTGAAATCCAAACTTATTCCTACTTTGATTTGATCCACAACCACTTTCCATGTATGAAAGAAGAGAGAAAGCCTTTTGGATATGGGAAAGACCTGGGAGAGGGCTTTTGTCTCACAAAATAAGAGGGGATTGGCGAGGAATAAGAGAGAGGGCATGGGGGGGCTTATGTGGCGCAAGGTGGAATCCTAGTCTTACTAGGATTCTATCTTATGACTTGTTTTAATTTGATTTCTCAAACCAAATCAAACCAAAATTAGATCAACCCAATTAAAATAGGTCTTAACTCAATTAAAAATCTAATTTAATTAGATTAAATTAGATTTAAATCTGATTTAATTTTCTAATCAAATTAGAAATTAGGTTGACCCAAGCCACAATTGAACTAGGACTAGTTTTTTTTCTTGCACTTGGCTTATCCAATAAACTAATTGGACTTGATCCAATCAAGCCCAAACTAAATCTAATTAAATTATATTCAATTAGACTTAATCTTAACCCATTGTCTTATTCAAATTAAGCCAATTAGCAATCAAATTGCTAATCGATCCTCCTGTAACACTTGTACTAGGTTAAATGTCAATCGTATTGATCATTTAACCCTAGAACAATTCTTAATCGTTGATCAACCATCTAATCAGATCATGAACTCTAATGTATGTGACCTCATAGGTCTGAACCTAAGCTAGTAGCACAGGAATAAATTTCTGTACCAATCGAAGTGGCCATCTAGTAATGATACCCGATGATCGGATAGGTCGAATGTGTAGAACAACATCCTTAGAATCCATGCAGATATAGTTTTCATATAATTCATCCCCTTGACTAAAATGATCATAGGATACCTCAGAGTTCAACTGTCAACTCTGATCAGGTTGTCCACATTGTATTTCAAAATATCAAATCCATCTGATAGATTATCCTGGCCAAGATTTTGCTAAATTGAAATACAGTGACTCATTCTTCTCCAACTCTTGGAGTGGTCAATCTCATCTCGATCACACTCTGACTTCACAAGTACTTGACTATGCCCAAAAGCCTTCCATCACTGAATTAAAAATTCAGTTAGTTCAGTACCAAAGCACAGTGAGTTGCTTGCAAGTCACTGAGGTGATCTCAGGTCTAAGGGACACTTATATCTATATCCCATCAGAGACATTCTCGACAGTAGAATGCTCTGGAGTTGGTCACGTTCAATGATGATGTACCCTTACATCTCACCTGTATGCCATACCAGTGTCTCCACACTCCTTGGTTAAGAGGACAACCAACCCATATGGCCTACAGTGACCTATGCTCGATAGATGCTGTCGTCCTTATTAACAGCTTATCATTTGGTCGTGAATAGTTTTAAGGATTAATCGATAAATCCTCTCTTTATCGAACTTAAATAGTTCTAAGGACTTCATCATAACAATGGAGTTCATTAGAAGATAAAATCTTATGATAAAATATCAAAAATATATTTTATTTATTAACAAATCAATTACAATACTTGATTGCTCAACCATCAACAGCTTGACGATTAGCTTTTGGGACATATTTTCCAACAACTCTCACTTGTCCTAAAGCCACTCGGCACAGTATCTAATATCCATCTTCGACTTGTGGTTGTCGAACTCCTTTATCATCAGGGTTTTAGTGAAGGGGTCGGTCAGATTCTCTTTTCCGTCGATCTTCTGAAGGTCGACGTCACCGCGATCCACGATCTCCCGGATCAGGTGGAAGCGGCGCAAAATGTGCTTCGTCTGCTGGTGTGCTTTGGGTTCCTTCGCCTGAGCTATGGCACCAGTGCTATCACAGTAGAGCAGGACCAGACCATTGAGGGAGGGTGCTACTTCGAGCTCAGTGATGAATTTTCTCAACCACATAGCTTCCTTCGCGGTATCCGATGCTGCGATGTACTCCGCTTCACAAACAGAGTCTGCCACAGTATGTTGCTTGGAACTATTCCAGTAGATAACTCCACCATTCAGAGTAAAGATATAATCCGACACGCTTCTGCTGTCATCATGGTCAGATTGAAAGCTGGAGTCTGTGAACCCCATAAGTTTCAGATCTGACTCGCTATAAACCAACCATTGGTCTTTAGTATTTCTCAAATGCTTATGGATGGCTTTAACCACTTTTTAGTGATTTTCTTTAGGATCAGATTGGTATCTACTCACTACTCTTAGTGATTATACCATTTTTGGTCTTGTACATGTCATAACGTACATGATAGA
Source organism: Elaeis guineensis (assembly GCF_000442705.2). Taxonomy (NCBI): domain Eukaryota; kingdom Viridiplantae; phylum Streptophyta; class Magnoliopsida; order Arecales; family Arecaceae; genus Elaeis; species Elaeis guineensis. Next base: position 48,472,054 of record NC_026005.2, read on the forward strand.
TCCCACGGTCGAAGCATAAGGGATTTTACTCATACGCTCTCTCTCTTCAGGAGTTGTCGGACAATCCTTCTTAGAGAGAGAAATTCCATGGCCTATCGGTAGATAGCCCTTCTTAGAATTCTCCATGCTGAACCTCTTCAGTACAGTGTCTATGTATGTGGACTGGGATAATCCAAGCATCTTTTTAGATCTATCCCTATAGATCTTCATCCTTAGGATGTAGGATGCTTCATCCAAGTCCTTCATGGAGAACTGCGATGACAACCAAACTTTTATTCTCTGTAGTGCGGGGATGTCATTCTCGATTAAGAGAATGTCATCCACGTACAAGACAAGGAATACCACAACTGGACCATTTGCCCATTTATAGTTGCAGGGCTCTTCTCCATTCTTAACGAAGCAATACGTTTTGATCACCTTATCAAAATGCATGTTCCAACTTTGAGAAGCTTGCTTCAATCCATAAATGGATCTCTGAAACTTGCACACCTTGGACTCATTTGTGGATGTAAACCCCTCAGGTTGTATCATATACACCTCTTCGGTCAGCTCTCCATTCAGGAAAGCTGTCTTTTCATTCATTTGCTAGATCTCATAATTCAGATGGGCAGCTGTTGCAAGCATTATCTGAATAGATTTGAGCATTACCACAGGGAAAAATGTCTCATCATAGTCAATACCATAATGTTGACGATATCCCTTGACAACCAGACGGACTTTATAGGTCTCCACCTTTCCGTCTGCGTCCCTTTTCTTTTTGAACACCCATTTACACCCAATGGGTTTAACCCTTTCAGGCAGATCAACCAATGTCCATACATCGTTGACCTTCATGGACTCCATTTCAGATTTCATGGCTTCAAGCCATTTTTCGAAATCAGATCTCTGCATTGCATCCATATAGGTGATCGGATCCTCATCGTTCTCATCGAGTTCGATGGGATCACCGTCCCAGACCAAAAAATCATAGTATCTGTCCGGCTGACGTGGCACTCTACCAGATCGCCTTAATGGTGCAGGTACATTGGGCTCCGAATCTGATCTAATCAAATCCAACTTAGGTTCAGCTATTGGTGTCGATCCTTCTACTTGTTGAACTTCATCAAGTTCAACCTTAGAGACAGTAGTTTCTTCACCAAGGAACTCTTTTTTTTTAAAAGATTGCCTTAAGACTGACGAACACTTTTGTTCATCGACATGGTAGAAAAAATATCCTTTGATCTCTTTGGGGTACCCGATGAATGTGCATTTGTTAGACCTAGGTCCAAGTTTGTCTGTGACTAATCATTTGACATAGGCCAGGCATCTCTAGACCCTAAGGTGTGAAAGTGCTAGCTTACGCCCTGTCCATATCTCATATGGAGTCTTAATTACAGAGTTACTTGGAACCCTATTTAACAGATAACAGGTCGATTCGAGTGCATATCCCTAGAAGGATATCGGCAAGTTGGCAAAACCCATCATGGATCGGACCATGTCTTACAGAGTCCGATTTCTCCTTTCAGACACACCATTATGCTGTGGTGTTCCTAGAGGAGTCCATTGGGAGAGAATCCTATTCTCTCCTAGATATGTGAGAAGCTCACTAGAAAGATATTCTCCTCCTCGGTTAGATCAAAGAGTTTTAATGCTCTTCTCAATTTATTTTTCTACCTCACTTCGAAATCATTTGAACATTTCAAATGAATCCGACTTATGTTTCATCAGATAGATATACCCATATCTGGATAGATCATCCGTGAAAGTTATGAAGTAGAAATATCCACCTCTAGCACTTGTGCTCATGAGCCCATATACATCAGTATGTACTAGGCCCAAGAGCTCAGTAGCTCTCTTATCTTTTCTAGTAAAAGGTGACTTGATCATTTTATCAAGAAGACAGGACTCACAAGTTGGAAGTAATACACAATCACTGACTTCGAGGATTCCTTCTTGAGTCAATCTGTTTATTCTGTTCTTATTTATATGACCTAGCGTACAGTGCCAAAAGTAGATATCTGACACACTATCCAATCTAGGATGCTTGCCAGTAGAATAAACTCTTATCGGGCCTGATCTTTCTGGTCTAGCCCTGTACTGATGTCCCAGCCTGAACTTGCACTTTTTTCACTTTCTTCTTCTTGTTCTTTTTCTCTTTCTCAAAGGATCGAGAACCAGAAGATGAACCTCCTACTAAGTTCACCGACTCCTTGTGGAGTTGGTGATCCTTCTCAAAGTTCTGAAGTAACCCCAGTAACTCGTGGTAGTTCACTTCAGGCTTTGTCATTCTATAATGAGTGAGGAATGAGAGATAAGACTTGGGCAGCGAGTTTAGTATTGCATCCTTCCTAAGCTACTCATACAAGAAAAAACTGAGCTTGCTCAATCATTCCATCAGCTCGATCATGTACAATACATGATCAGTGACAGAGGCACCATCCCGCATTTTGGTGTTGAAGATGGCATAACTAGTCTTGTGCCTCTCTATGTCATCGGGTGTGCCAAAGGCATCCTCCAACACTTGAAGCATGTCTTTTGGCTGAGCTGTCTGGAATCTGCGACTGAACTCGTCGCTCATGGCAGCCAGCATGATCCAGCGCACCGTGGTCCGATCACTGAGCCACTTCTAGTAAGTGTCTCTGACTGTTCCACGTGCATTGGCAGCTAGCTCAGGTGCAGGATCCATTATCATATATAGGATCCATTCATGCTCCAGGACTATCTTCAACTTTCGGTACCAGCTATCGAAGTTGGATCCCATCAACTTATTATTGTCCAACAATGATCGGAGCGATAGGAAAGTGGCCATATCTGCTCAAAAAAAATCATAATCTAATTAGTAATTGATTCATTAAACCTAAAGATTTGGACTTTAATCAAAAGATTTCTCTCACTATTTTATTCAAATTGGTAGCCTCTACCTCCAATTCGAGAAATTATCCTAATTTCTTAGTGGGTACTAGAATCCACTTAGACTGTACACAAGTCCAACTTTGGTTGGCCAACCCATGTACATCTAAGGGTAGGTTCATAACCAATTATTTCTCTAAATAATTTTTAATAATTTTAATTTTATCTCAGAAACCTAATCAGTAGGCTTTGACCTCCACTGTAAAGATCCGGTTAGGTCCAACCGTTAACATGACCATATTTGGTGCATCTAACCAAAAAATGATTAAGCTCAACTTTGGTTGGCTCACCTAACCACCATTAGAGAGACACTTTCAAGTCATCATATGATGAGTGATAATTTCATTAGTCAACAAGCACCAGGCCTTTGGGTCTGCAATGATTATTGAGTTAATGGACTCATTATCGAACACCTTAATGGGAGGCTATGACACAGTTATCTCCATAAATTTGTCATTTTAAGGACCTAATAATTTTAAAAAATTTAAATGATTTAGAGGATGAGATCAGATGAACCAGCTTATCATGATCCTCCCACTGGCTTCATCAAGTCAGCTTAAGGGAAACCATTAAAAGGGCTGGTCTAGGAGCACCTAAATTAGTCACACTGATTTACCTAGCTGACATGAGTCAGCTCGAATAGTCAAGTAATCCAATCAAAACATAATTTTACCAAGAGACCAGGTAAGTTCGATCAGTGGGAGGGTCGGCCAAAGCTTGCCTTAGACATCATCAAAAATGGTCGGATAAGCGGGCTCCCAATTAAAAATCATCGATCTGGTTTACCTTAGACACCAACTGGTTTAATTAGTTTCGATTAGATCAGCCTAACAATTCATGCTAGACCGTTTAGCCAAGAATCAAGTCCATTTAATTCTCGTTAAAGACATGGACTTGACCAACTATAACTATTGTAATTGATCTAGAGAATCCTTGACCTAATCTAAGACAATAATTGATTAGATTTAGTTAATTCTCTAATTAAGTCCATCTTTAATCTAACCATAGATCTAACCCAATTAATGGACCTAATTCTCACTAACCCATTAACTCAATGTGTTATGGTTTGTGTCTTAGGTTCTTCAATTCACAATCCTAGAACCTAATCAAACAACTTCTTAATTTTTAATTAAGTTTTGGACTGAGGGTTGGGTTCGGCTTTTCGAAAATAATTTTTATATTTATAAAATAATTTTATAATATGATTCTACCAACCATATTGCATGTTTGATTCATAATCAAGATACAAATAAAATAAACATGAAACTACTTTAGATCTAATCTAAACAGGTTCATGTAATTGAAACAATTTCAACTTAAAAAAATTTCTTTGCACAAAAATTATTAACAAAGAGATTTTATTTTAAATTTAAATATTTTTTAAATCTAATAAATTATAAATTTAATCTAAATTATATCTAATAAATTTATGATTAAAGATAGATCTACACGAACTAGGACAACCTTTGCACTGTAAGGGATAAATCTTACAGCAGGACAACTTTGCTGTTCGTGATTGATCTAAAATTTTAATTTTAGATTTAATAATTAGATTATAAATTAGATCTAATCTAAGAGATAATCTAAGCATGTATAAATAATCATGTAATAAATAACCTGACTCTGATACCAATTGTAGGAACCAGATCTTGGGTTTCAGGGTTAGATCTTGAAACTTTTTCAAGATCAGACAGCAGAAGACTAAAATAAATTAATTTTTTTTAAAAAATCAGAGAATTTCTAGATCTAAGATCCTATTATATGATTATTACATAATATTAAATCAAAAATTAAAATATATAGAGAATGAACTACATGTTGATCATATCAACATATTTTTATACTACATCTAATGTATGTATTAAACAATAGATCATATCTATTACCTTACAAGTTAGATATTCTAATCTTGCTGATCCAAACTTGAGGATGATGTTGCAAACCGCACATGCATCCGGTCTCTAGGAGTCATCCACACGAGCCCATGAATCTCGATTAGAAGTCCTGCTCCAGAAAATCAGCACAGTATGCTAGTACTGCACTGATCCTTCTTGGATGGTTGATCAGGTACCTCCTTCTTCTTGATTTGGACTCTTCTAAAGATGAGAAGTAGGAGAAAGAGTTTCAGATCTGAGATGCTCTCAGAAAACTCAAGATGGAGGAAGTAAAGAGATGAAACTAACAACCCTAGAAGAAGACCCTCTTCTTTTTTTCTTTATTCTCTCCTAGACATCATGTCTTGTGTCTATTATATCTCCATGACCCAAAGGTCTTTCTCTCTAATTTTTGGATGCTCCAAAGGTCTCTCAAATCTCTATGTTCTTCAAAAATTTTATAATGAAACTCATTTTATAGAGAGAGATATGATAGAGTCCTTGTCTAGGTCAAATACCTAGTCAAAGCTTATCCAAACATGGCAAGATAAGGGGTGCCCAACTCTTGGGTGCCTCCTCCTTATTTTCATGCATGAACCACTAGAAAAGGATGCACAATGTGTTCCCTAAAAGCCACAAAAATTTTTAAAAAAAATTTGAATAAATAAGATGCAAAAAGAAAAGAGTTTTGGATTTCTAAAACTCTATCTCATAGAATTTGAAATCCAAACTTATTCCTACTTTGATTTGATCCACAACCACTTTCCATGTATGAAAGAAGAGAGGAAGTCTTTTGGACATGGGATAGACTTGAGAGAGGGGTTTTGTCGCACAAAACAAGAGGGGATTGGCATGGAATAAGAGAGAGGGTGTGGGGGGGCTTATGTGGCGCAAGGTGGAATCCTAGTCTTACTAGGATTCTATCTTATGACTTGTTTTAATTTGGTTTCTCAAATCAAATCAAATCAAAATTAGATCAACCCAATTAAAATAGGTCTTAACCCAATTAAAAATCTAATTTAATCAGATTAAATTAGATTTAAATCTGATTTAATTTTTTAATCAAATTAGAAATTAAGTTGATCCAAGCTCTAATTGAACTAGGACTAGTTTTTTCCTTGCACTTGGCTTATCCAATAAACCAATTGGACTTGATCCAATCAAGCTCAAACTAAATTTAATTAAATCATATTCAATTAGACTTAATCTCAGCCCATTGTCTTAATCAAATTAAGCCAATTAGCAATCAAATTGCTAATTGATCCTCCTGCAACACTTGCACTAGGTTAAATATCAATCGTATTGATCATTTAACCCTAGATCAATTCTTAATCGTTGATCAACCATCCGATCGGATCATGAACTCTAATGTGTGTGACCTCATAGGTCTAAACTTAAGCCGATAGTATAGAAATAAATTTCTGTATCAATCAAAGTGAGCATCTAGCAATGGTACCCGACGATTGGATAGGTCGAATGTGTAGAACAACATCCTTAGAACCCATGCGGATATAGTTTTCATATAATTCATCCCCTTGATCAAAATGATCATAGTACACCTCAAAGTTCAACTGTCAACTCTGATCAGGTTGTCCACATTGTATTTCAAAATATCAAATCTATCTGATAAATTACCCTGGCCAAAATTTTGCTAAATTGAAATACAGTGACTCATCCTTCTCCAACTATTGGAGTGGTCAATCCCATCTCGATCACACTCTGACTTTGTAGGTACTTGACTATGCCCAGAAGCCTTCCGTCACTAAATTAGAAATTCAGTTAGTCCAGTACCAAAGCACAGTGAGTTGCTTGCAAGTCATTGAGGTGATCTCAGGTCTAAGGGACACTTATACCTATATCCCATCAGAGACATTCTCGATAGTAGAATGCTTTGGAGTTGGTCACGTTCTATGATGATGTACCCTTATATCTCACCTGTATGCCATACCAGTGTCTCCACACTCCTTGGTTAAGAGGATAACCAACCCATATGGCTTACAGCATCCTATACTCGATAGAAGCTGTCATCCTTAGTAACAGCCTATCATTTGATCGTGAATACTTTTAAGGACTAATCGATAAATTTTCTTTTTATCGAACTTAAATAGTCCTAAGGACTTCATCATAACAACAGAGTTCATTAGAAGATGAGAGCTTATGATGAAAATATCAAAAATATATTTTATTTATTAATAAATTAATTATAATATTTGATTGCTCAACCATCAATAGCTTGACGATTGACTTTTGGGACATATTTTTCAACAATTTGATGTTATGATCTTTTGTGAAAATCTGGACAATATCCCTCACTGCATAAATATCACCCTTACACCTTGGTTGGGAGGGAAGAATAGGAGGGAAGAGAAAAGAATAGGAGAGAAAGTTATACTTTTTCTTGGTTGGGAGCTTTTTCATGAAAGAAAAGGAAGGAAAAGGAGAGAAATGGAGAGAATACAAACCCCCTCAAATGTTCAATCTTTTTCTCCTCTCAATCGGACAGATTTGGAGATAAAAGAATTGGAACTCAAGTAAATTTTTTATAATTCCAATTATACCTTTAAGGCTTATTTCCTCCCATCTGATTAACTTTTGCAGATAGAAAAATAGAACCGCCTCCACTTTTGTGGAAGGAAAAATTGTCTCCTCCACGCATGTGATTGAAGTGGAAAGGCAAGAAAAATCAGGGAAGGACGTAACAAACTGAAAGGTATGGCCTTATCCACTTGCATTTTATTTTTTTTAAAATTTATAATTATCTTTTTTTGGACATATATGGGGAAGAATATGTTGTGATCCAGGTGGTGTGCCCAAGGCCCAGGGGACCAAGGCTAAGGCCAAGGTCCATCATTCATGAGGGCTTCATGGAGGCTCTAGGGCTAGTTGGGCCCTAGGTTGAAAGGCTGTGGGCCTTTCGGGTTTTTGAGGTTTAGGTTATGTGGGCCTCAAGGGATCAACTCTTTATGAGCCAAGTCTGGGCCTAGGATAGGTAAGATTAGGTCGAGTCATGGGTGTACATAGGTTTGGATTAACCTAATCTCCCATAGAGTTGGTCAAGGAAGTTTTGGGTTTGGGTCACTTGACCCTGTTTTTATATATACATGCACTGTATAGGTTTGATTAAGCCAAAGAAATACAAAAACTCTTTCTCTCAAGTCTCTCTCTCTCTTCTCCCTCTCTCTCCAGCTATTCTCCATGCCCCAGGAGCAAGAAACCCTAGGGTTTCTTGCCGCCAGGTCCATAGAAGGCAGGAAAAGCAGGGGAGGCACTAGGTTTTTGAGCCCCTCCCCCTTTGTGCCGCCAACCATATTGCCTCTCCCTCTCTTGCAGCCATCCAAACATCAGGTTCAGGACTTGAAATCTTTTGCTATGAGGTTGGTACAAGTTTCTCTCAGATCTGGAGTTGATCTGAGGTCGTTTGAGGCACGTGTGAGATCTCCATCAACAGATCTACAGGAAAGGCTGCAGCAGGATAGATCTACAAGGTTTGGTTCTATCTATCTTCTTCCCTATCTAGAATATCTCAATTCGAGATCTATAAATTGAAAGACCTCGGTCTAGGCCTGATCTAGTTGGGTACCAGATCTTGGATTTTTTAGAGGTGATCTTAGAGGCGTTCTTCATCTAGAACGAAAGGCTGATGAAGAAGACAGCAACCAGGCTGATTTCGTCAAGGGCCTTCGATCGAGTCCAGAAGTCTCCAGATTTGTTTGTTGCTAGTTTTGCTACACCCAAGGTCTGTGGGAGGAGCCAGAATCATGCTCCAATAGTTGATTTTCGAGCCACGATGGTGAGGAAGCGGTTCCAAGCGTGAGAAGTTGAAGATCCCAAGTGCTGAAAATTTTCAGCAAGGTACCATCAAGGTATATTCTACACTTCTTAATTTTATATTGCTTGTTTGGCTTGGATCCAGTCATGGACAGCAATATGAAGGTCAATTTCAAGAAGTTTGATGGCAAAAAAAAGTTTTTTATGTGAAAAATCTGGATGGAGGATCTTCTGGTGCAAGCAGATCTGGATCAGGCTTTGGATGAGAAGCCTGAGGGAATGACAGATAGACAGTGGGCATCGTTGGAGAAGAAAGCATGCTCGGTGATCAGAGGATGTTTGATGGATATGGCATTGTATTCAATGTTGGAAGAAAAGACCCCAAAGGGCCTTTGGTCGAAGTTGCACACCATGTATATGGGGAAGAATATGTGCAACAAGGTAATACTGAAGAAGAGGTTGTACAGTCTTCGAATGCAGGAGGGATATGATGTGATTCGCCACATTCAGAGGTTCGACCAGTTGTGCACGGAGTTGATGAATACCGGGGTGAAGCTGGATGAGGAGGACAAGTCTCTGTTGCTTTTGTGTTCGCTGCCAGAATCATATGACTCTTTAGTGACTACACTTCTCTATGGCAAGGAGACTCTGGAATATGAAGACATGGTCTCGGTGCTGAGGTCTAATGAGCAAAGAGAAAAGTTGACCAGAGATCGGGCTCCCCAGGAGGGTTTGGTAGTAGGGGAGAGGACAGATAGAGGCAGAGGCAGAAGCAAGTCCAGGGGGCGGTCCAAGTCTAGGAAGGGAAAGAAAGAGATGAAATACTTCAAGTGCAACGAGTTCGGGCACTTCAAGCGAGAATGTCCACTATGAAAGAGCAAGAAGGGAGAAAGAAGTGGCTCAGAATCAGTGAGTGCAGTTGCTGGGCAGCAGGTGGAGGATGATCTACTTGTGGTATCTGATGGTCACAGGCATTACACAGAGGAGTGGACACTAGACTCTGCGTGCTCACATCACTACACACCACACAGGTCTTGGTTTGCGACATACACCAAGACAGATGAGGGATCAGTGACTCTAGACGACAATCATCCTTGCAAGGTGGCTGGGATAGGGATAGTCAGGGTGAGGATGTTTGATGGGATTGTGAGGACATTGACAAATGCAAAGCACGTCCCGAAGCTGGAAAAGAATCTGGTGTCACTAGGCTACTTGGAGCGCAGTGGATACAGCTTTAGTGGTAGGGTTAGAAGCGGAGTATCAAACATCTCCAATGGAGCTATGGTGGTGATGAGAGGCAGGAGGTTGGATAATAACCTCTATCGCATGGAGGGATCTGTGGTGATCGGAGAGTCTGATGCAGCAGTTACAGCACAGGATCAGCAGGGGGCTTACAGGATGTGGCACTACCGCCTAGGCCACATGGGTGACAAGGGGCTGAGGGAGTTGAGCAGGAGAGGACTCATCTCTGATCTGGAGGATGGTGCTACAGGGGAGATCTGTGAGCCTTGCCAGATGGAAAAGCAGAGGAGAGTTCAGTTCAACATCAGTACAACCCACAGTGCAGTCCCTCTGGAGTTAGTACACACGGATGTATGGGGACCAGCCCCAGTTTCAGCTAAAAATGGGGCCAGATACTTCATGATCCTGATTGATGATTTCTCAAAAAAATTCTGGATTTACTTCATGAGAGAGAAGTCAGAGGTCTTCACCAAGTTCAAGATCTGGAGAGCTGAGGTGGAGAAGGAGCAGGGGAGGAGCGTGAAGTGTCTGAGATCAGACAATGGTGGGGAGTACACCAGTAGAGAGTTCTAGGATTACTGTGAGGAGTGTGGGATCAGGAGACACTTCTCAGTTAAGGAGACTCCACAGCAGAATGGGGTGGCCGAGAGGATGAATAGAACACTTCTGGAAAAGGCACGATGCATGAGGCTGCAGGTAGGGCTTCCATAGGTGTTCTGGGTTGACACAGTTAACGCAGCGGGTTACTTGGTCAATCGATCACCTCACACCAGGTTGGATGGTAGGCTTCCAGAGGAGGTGTGGTCTGGGAGGACAGTTGGACTGGGCCATCTACGGGTATTTGGGTGCACGGCCTATGTGCACATTGGAGCTGGTGAGCAGAGCAAGCTAGACGTCAGATCACGCAAGATAGTGTTTCTAGGCTATCCGCGATGAGTTAAGGGATACAGACTGTGGGATCTCTTGAAAAAGAAGGTCATCATTAGTCGAGATATGACTTTTGATGAGGAGTCAGTTCTATAGAGGCGAGTAGGTATGGAGGAGCAGCAGGAGCAGGAGGAGGTCCAGTAGGGCGCTGCTGGACAGCTTACCTCTTTGATTTTGCCTCTTGCAGGTATTACAGGAGGACATGACATTCAGGTGGAGAACCTACCTAAGGTGGCTCCACAGGTGGAGAGGACTCAGATGGATAATCGAGGCGGAGAGGTCCAGCAGGAGCGAGCTGGATCGAGGACTGATATCGATGTTGCCCTACATAAGCCCAAGAGGACCATCAGGCAATCGGACCGATACGGCTTCGAGGAGACGCTGTCATATGCCCTGGTGATAGTGAATGGAAACCCATATACGTATCAGGAGGCTATTGAGAGCCAGGACAGAGAGTGGTGGGTCCAGGTGATATCCGAGGAGATGCAGTCTCTCCACCAGAACCAGACGTGGCGATTGGTGCAGTTGCCACAGGGGAAGAGACCCATTGGCTGCAAATGGGTCTACAATCGTAAGGAAGGGCCTTCAGAGCAGGGAGGTATCAGATTCAAGATGAGGTTAGTGGCCAAGGGATACTCCCAGAAGGAAGGCATCGACTTCAGCGAGGTCTTCTCTCCCGTCATCAGACATACTTCCATCAGAGTGTTGCTGAGTATTGTAGCAGCTCAGGATTTAGAGCTGGAGCAGATGGATGTCAAGACGGCGTTCCTCCATGGGCATTTAGAGGAGAGGATTTACATGGAGCAGCCACCCAATTTCAGAGATCCAGGATCAGAGGGAAAGGTTTGTTTGTTGCAAAAGTCACTGTACGGGCTGAAGCAGTCGTCGAGGCAATGGTGCAAGCGGTTCGACTCCTATGTGTGCAGCATTGAACTTTCCAGGTGCGAGTTTGATCCCTGTGTTTATGTTCAGTCTCTTGAGGATGGTTCTAGGGTGTTCCTACTCTTGTATGTGGATGACATGCTTATAGCATGCAAGAGTAGGAAGGTTGTGCAGGATCTGAAGGCATCCTTATCTCGGAAGTTTGAGATGAAGGATTTGGACCCTGTAAGGAAGATCCTAGGCATGGAGATTTTCAGAGATCGAGCCCGGAGGGTGCTGCATCTATCTCAGGGGGGCTACATACAGAAGGTCTTAGAGAGGTTCAGGATGAAGGGAGCAAAGCCGGTGGAGCTGCCACTTGTCGGTCAGTTCAGACTCTCGAAGACCATGGTGCCACAGACTGAGGTGGAGGCTCAGGAGATGGAGACGGTTCCTTATGCTTCAGGAGTTGGGAGCTTGATGTATGCGATGGTCTGTTGTAGGCCAGACATCGCTCATGCAGTGAGTCAGGTTAGCAGGTTCATGGCGCAGCCTGGCAAGGAGCACTGGAGAGCTCTGAAGTGGATATTCAGATACCTAACAGGTTCAGTTGGAGTTGGCATCTGCTACGAATAGCGAAGAGGTGCAGTGGGATACTCTGACATGTCCAGGGAGGCTCAGGGACTAATTGGTGGTTATGTAGATGCAGACTTCGGTGGAGATGTGGATACCCAGAGGTCTACGACAGGCTTCATCTTTAGCCTGTATGGAGGTCCTATTTCTTGGAGATCGAGTCTGCAGCCTATCACGGCCCTATCCACTACAGAGGTGGAATACATCGGGCTGACAGAAGTAGCTAAGGAGGCAATTTGGCTGAAAAGTTTGTTGATGGAGATGGGCCTTACTCAGGAGGCCATTAGAGTGCACTGTGACAGTCAGAGTGCACTTCTATTAGCACATAACTCAGTCTATCATGCAAGGACAAAGCACATCGACATTCGATATCATCGGATCAGGGAGCTTGTGGAGGATGGCGAGGTGGAGCTGGTAAAGGTACACACCAAGGAGAACCTAGCTGATGCACTTACGAAGGTACTTCCATGGGACAGCTTTCAGAGATGTGTTGAGCTGATTCGACTGATGGACCGAGTGGAGCTGGTTGAGGCCTTGGGACACCAAGGTGGAGATTGTTGTGATCCAGGTGGTGTGCCCAAGGCTTAGGGGACCAAGGCTAAGGCCAAGGTCCATCATTCATAAGAGCTTCATGGAGGCTCTAGGGCTAGTTGGGTCCTAGATTGAAAGGCTGTGGGCCTTTCGGGTTCTTAAGGTCTAGGTTATGTGGGCCTCAAGGGACCAACTCTTTATGGGCCAGGTCTAGACCTAGGATAGGTGAGATTAGGTCAAGTCATGGGTGTACATGGGCTTGGGTTAACCTAATCTCCCATAGAGTTGGTCAAGGAAGTTTTGGGTTTGGGTCACTTGACCTTGTGTTTATATATACATGCACTGTATAGGTTTGATTAAGCCAAAGGAATACAAAAACTCTTTCTTCCAAGTCTCTCTCTCTCTTCTCCCTCTCTCTCCAGCTATTCTCCATGCCCCAGGAGCAAGAAACCCTAGGGTTTCTTGCCGTCAGGTCCATAGAAGGCAGGAAAAGCAGGGGAGGCGCTAGGTTTTTGAGCCCCTCCCCCTTTGTGCCGCCAACCATATTGCCTCTCCCTCTCTTGCAGCCACCCAAACATCAGGTTCAGGACTTGAAATCTCTTGCTATGAGGTTGGTACAAGTTTTTCTCAGATCTAGAGTTGATCTGAGGTCGTTTGAGGTACGGGTGAGATCTCCATCAACAGATCTATAGGAAAGGCTGCAGCAGGACAGATCTACAAGGTCTGGTTCTATCTACCTTCTTCCCTATCTAGAATACCCCGATTTGAGATCTATAAATTGAAAGACCTCGATCCAGGCCTGATCTGGTTGGGTACCAGATCTTGAATTTTTTAGAGATGATCTTAGAGGCGTTCTTCATCTGGAATGAAAGGCTGATGAAGAAGACAGCAACCAGGTTGATTTCATCAAGGGCCTTCGATCGAGTCCAGAAGTCTCTAAATTTGTTCGTTGCTAGTTCCGCTGCACCCAAGGTCCGTGGGAGGAGCCGGGATCGTGCTCCAATAGAATATCTATGGGGCCAGGGAGTTTTTTATATCTCTTTTTTTGGCCACATTTGGGGAAAGAGATATGTAGGGATGAGAGTTTTTTACTTCTCTTTTTTGGACATATATGGGGAAGGAGATCTATGGGACTGTGTTTTCTTTTTTGGACATATGTGGGGAAGAAGATCCGTGGGAAAGAGGAGTTACTTATTTATTAGAAAAAAATTAATATTGCTATAGCATATTTGTTTCCATAACATGCTTATTTTATTTAAATTTAAATTTAAATAGGTTTTCAGATGGAAAGACAAGAAAATAAAGAAATAGATGAGTTTCTTTTATGGGACAGAAGTCGATGACTAGCTGCAGCTGAAGTTGTTTGTCATATTATAAATTTTATGGTGCGATGCAGGCTTCATCATTGTTGGAAATATATTGATCAACCTATTAGTCAATCTTCCATAGAAAGATAACTAGTACGAGATGAAATAATGCAATATTTAATTACAAATAAAAGTATCATATGTTATTCGAATGGGACCATAAGTTTTTATAAATTTATGTGAGATCTTATAAAAAGATGATAGTCTCCAACCCACTCAACAAATTACAGTTGAAGAGCCAGTTGCTAAGTTTCTTCATACATTATCACATAATATGAGAAATCATATATCATTAGTCATCATTTTTACAGAGTACTAAGAGCAATAATATCTTTAGAAGATTGATTTTTGGTTCAACCTATAGGAGAACTAGTTTCCTCAGAAATACTCAATAATAATAGGTTTTCTTCATATTTCAAGGTAGATCAAATTTTATTTAATTTATTTCTAATTACATAAATATGTATTTAAATGAATATTTATATAAAATTTATATATTAGGATTGTGTGGGAGCTATTGATGGAACACATGTTCATGTGAAAGTATCTCATTTTGATGCTCCAAGGTATCGTGGTAGGAAGGATTATTCAACACAAAATATATTAGCTGCATGATCATTCAATTTAAAATTTGCATGTCTTGTCTGGCTTGGAAGAAATAGCTTCTGACTCAAGGATAATTAAAAATGCACTTAGAAGAAAAGATAAGCTAAAAATTTCTAAAGATAATCTTTAGTAATTAATAAATTTCATAATCTTTTATAATTTAATAAAATAATTACTTATTTTTATTAATTTTTTTTAGATAAATATTATCTTGTTGATGTGAGATATATACTAAGAAGTGGACTTATCACACTTTATAGAGGAGTGCACTATCACTTGAAAGAATACTCTACTCAATAATCAAAAAATCTTTGAGAGTTATTTAATCTTTGACATGCATCATTATGTAATGCAATAGAAAGAATATTTAGTATATTAAAGAAATGATTTTCTATCATCGAAAGCATAACAGAGCCTAATTATTCGATTAACACACAAATAGAGATTATTTTGGCATGTTGCATCTTGCATAATTATTTAATGGAGATAGATCATGATGAAAAATTTATTGATGAAGTAGATCGAGAAATTTTTAACCAATCTTCACCTCAAGAAGAGGTTCCTACTCCAATGGATGATGATGAAAATGCTATGTGTGGAGAATTTTTAAGAAATTATATAGCACTGACATGTAAAATGATTATGTAGTGAATGACATTTCATAATGATTACTATATTATTTGTTTATTTATTGCATTATATATTAAACTTATTACAGTTGATTGTACTTGAATTTTTTTATAATATTTATTGTTAAAACTTTTATGCTAGTATTCAATATATATTTTATATATTTTTATATATTTTTATGATATAGATATTATCAATGAGTGATACAGAAAAAAGATCAAGTGAAAAAAAAAGAATATTTGAGATGGACAGCTCAAATGGATGATATGTTCATTGAAGCAATGGTTTACCAATAACGAGCAAGAAATAGATTTGATGGAACTTTCACATCCGTTGCTTATGATCAAATGATTAAAGATGTAAGTGAAAAAATTGGCATAAATTTGAATAAGGCTCATTTGAAGAACTACCTGAAATCTCTTAAAGCAGAATTTAATGAGTGATTTGAGTTATTTAAAAATAAATTAAGTAATTTTGCTTGAAGTCTAATTACAAAACTATAGATAGTAGAACTTGAGATTTAGAAGGAACTAATAGAGGTATACTTTTGAATTTGATTATTTTTTTTGGTTCTTAATTTGATTATTGTTAATGTAATATTTATAAACTTATATATATTTTTTATATTTAGACATATCCTGATATAGAAAAATGGAGGATTAAACTTGTTCATAACTATAGGAGTTTAATGGAACTATGTGCTAAAGATAAGGCAACAGGTGAAGGTGCTAAGACTACAAAGAAGAAATTACGAAGATGGAATAGCTCAAGTGGCAGTCATATAGATACTATCATGATATTGATCAACTGATATCCCAAAATAAAGTTTTGTTGGAGGGTTTTGATGATATAAATGATGGAACTGATGTGCCATCCCCAAGACCACAAGTTCAAATTCAGACTAAAAGTACAATAAGTTTAAAAGGTAAAAAAAAGAAAGCTTCAATTGATACTAATCAAGAGATTGAAATTTTAAAGTCAGTAATTGACAATGTTGCTAATGCAATTAGAGAGAAAAATTTTATTATCCAAAAAAGTCGACCACATGTCTATACAGAAGAAAAAAAATTTAATGAATTAGTGGCCATTGAAATGGAGTCTCATTTACTTGATGATGCATATCTTTTTCTCATCCAAAATTTAGAAATAGCAAGGGCTATTTTTGATTGTCCAATGGAGAGACATAAGAACTTATTGGAAAAAATGATGCATGCCACCTAAATAATTGATGGAATATAGTAATGGCTGTTTGTGATTGTCAAGCTATTTTTAGAACTCTTACTAAATTGTTGGAGTATAAAACTCTTGCCAGACTGGTTTTGAAATATAGGATTGGTATGTTTTGATTGTCCTTGATAGAATTCTTACTAGACTAATTTTAGAATATACGACTGGTATATTTTGATTGTTCTTGATGGAATCTTACCGATTTTGGAACTCTTACTAGTTGATTTATATTATATTAATTGAATAAATTCTAAACTTTGGTTATCCAAAGTAATGACTTGGATTTTTATAAATTAATACTATATGTGTTATGTTCAGGGGTATAATGGTAAAAGAATGTTGTAATTTTTTTCTTTTATTCCCTTTCTTCTTAGCTTCTAACCAAGTAGAAAAGAAATTATTTTCTTTTTTTTCTTTAAACTCCCAACCAAGAGAAAAGAATTACACTCCTTTCTTTTCTTTTCTTTTCTCTCCTTACTAATATTTTTTTTCTTTTCTTTTCTTCCCTAAACTCCCAATCAAACTATTAGAGACACGAAGCACATAATTTTAATTTCTATTTGTAATGTTGAAGCTAGCCATCCACCCCTTTCTATTATTTGTCCAAGGATGGACTTCGAGTCAGATTAGACACCATGCCCTTGCACAACAAGTTGTGCCAATGACTTCATTTTTCAAGAAATTTGTGTAATAGAAGATCTTGAGTTTGAGACTTTCTATACCAAAAATATCTTCTTAAATGAAGGTATTCGTGCTTGGATGGTGGCTTCAGAGCAACCTCATGAAAATCTTATATTCCTGGAGACCTATCATCTCAAACTCATCTTCTATCTCAAACTCATCTTTATCGAATGATACTCTAGAAAATTCATAATAGCATTATAATTTGCAAAAATAATTAATAATGATATAATCTAATAATATTGGAAGACTAATTTGTTATGAATAGTATTCTATAATGATCCTGTGTAATGATAATTTGTTATTGAGATGTTGCAATGATAATTGAGATCGTACATAATCATTCCCATCTTAAGTGACACATACAATTTCAAGTGGTACATACAATTTGATGTGTTATATATAGTTTCATACATAATTACAGTAGTATGTGCAGCTGTCTAGAAATTTTTGAACCTCTGTAGGAACCATTTGGCATGATACATTTCCATTTGGCACAATATATTTTTATTTCTTTAATACGCTCCTATTTGGCACAATACATTTGATACAATATATTTCAGTTTGGCATAATATATTTTCATTTGGCACAATGTAGTTCATTTGACCAATACAGGGTCTACCATTGTATAACACATTAAGTGAACCCATTTCCTGATAACCAAGTTCCATATCACTGCATAATCAAGTTTCATATTAATTGATATCACTAGATAAGCAAGTTTCACATTAACTAATATCATTACATAATCAAGTTTCATTTATTCCAAATAAGTCATATTTTAAATAACTGATACATTTCTGTGTTCAATGACTTTGTCACTAAGTCATGTACATAATCAAGTTTCATAACACATTAAATGAACCATTTTCTGATAACTAAGTTTCATATCACCACATAACTAAGTTTCATATTAATTGATGCCACTGCATAGCCAACTTTTATATTAACCGATATCACTCATAACAAAATTTCATCAATTCCAAGCAAATCATATTTTAAACAACTGATATATTTCTGTATTCAATGACTTCATCACTAAGTTATGTACATAATCAAGTTTCCTAACACATTAAGTGAACCATTTCTTGATAACCAAGCTTCATATTACTACATAATCAAGTTTCATATTAATTGATACCACTGCATGACCAAGTTTCGCCTATTCCAAATAAGACATAGTTTAAACAAGTGATACATTACTGTCTTAAATAAGTTTATCATAATTTTATGAAAGGAATGAAGTTCCATAACCAGCACTTCATCTATTACATCAAATTTCATATGGTACATGAAACAACTTTCACCCTTTCCATATTTCGGAGGACATTACTTTCAACATTATATTCAACTTAACAACCAAATTTACTATATTTTTCTTCCCTTTCCCACCAACTGGTAGAAACTTTGATGGTCTGCCTATTGCACTTGCTGACCCGATAGTTGAAGCTCTTTCTGAACTACTTCTTGAA
Source organism: Elaeis guineensis (assembly GCF_000442705.2). Lineage (NCBI taxonomy): Eukaryota > Viridiplantae > Streptophyta > Magnoliopsida > Arecales > Arecaceae > Elaeis > Elaeis guineensis. The sequence continues at coordinate 48,490,763 of NC_026005.2, forward strand.
GCTTCAGTGACCAAACCTCTTCCTCTTTCTAAAGCTCCTTTATTCACAATATTGACTGCTTCTTTCCATGGACTTGTGCTAGGTCCAATTTCAATAAAGCCCCTTCCTGAAGAGCCTCTACTTGATGAACTTCTGTCTAAGGTGCCTCTTGTAGAAGAACTTCCATAACCTCCTTTTCCTAGTTTACCTCTTGCAGAAACACCTCCAGAATAGCCTCTTCCTTATGGTACATTTGATCTAAACCAAGCTGTTATTTCATATGTCCTTGGAGGCTATAATATTAATCATAGTCTTGGTTAAGGCATTATCATCGATCAAGTTAATATTGTGTATACAGTGAAATCACTATTAAAGAGATAACTTTGATTATACCCTAAAAGGTGCCATGATATCTTTGCTGAGGTGGGAGGTGCTTCTTGATTGAGAGGCTACACTTTGTGTTTGCAAAATGACAACATAATATAAGTGAGCTTGTACATACAACAGAATAAAATAAATAAATTTATATTTAATATAATATAAGTGGGTCCATCTAGCTATTACAAGGTGTCTTACATTCTTTTCTTTTTGCATCCGCATCATCCTTTGCCAAGCAATTTCTCCAATCATATATGCTTTACATCTTCTTGAGTTGTGTCCTTTCTTATGACACTTTCTACATCTTACCCTTATATTCATTTTAGATACCCTCTGAGGATTCCTTGGCTACTTTAGATCTCTTTTTTTTAATTATTTGGGCCTTTAAGGAGGTCTATGTATACTGAAGGGATAGGAGCAAGCTATCCAATTTCAATTTAGTCATCCTAGCTTGGTATTGGATTAATTATCTTTTGAAATGTGACCAGATAAATATTCTTGATGTAACATGAATAGATAAAGTCCTCTAGCCATTACAAATTCTTGATAATGGCTGCCACAACATACTTACATCAGATTCCAGTGAGGTCCTAAATCTAGTAGGAGCAAGATCTCATAGTCAAATCAACATGCCTTTCATATCCATTGTCGACCTTGTTGGAAATTGGGTCCTAAAGTCAATCATTTGACGATGGTACTAAATATACATGTATATGAATTGATCAATAATAAAAGTTATTTAACCTTTTTTATCACAATGTTATATCTTCTAACAAACTTCTATACTGTGATGAAGTCTTTGGGATTACTTTGATCGATAAAGAAAGATTTATAGCATAGTCCTTAAACTGGTTCGCGGCTAAATGATACACTATTACTAAGATGATAGCGATATCAAGTATAGGTCGTTGTGTGCCATATGCGTTGGTTGTGTTTGTAACCAAATGGTGTGGAGACACGGGTATACATGCAAGTGAGATGTAGGAGTACATCTCATTGAACGTGATCAATTGTGGAGCACTCTGCTATCAAAAGTAGCTCACGAAGGGTATGGGTATAAGTGTCCCTCCGACCTGAGATCATCACGGTGACTTGCAAACAACTCACTGTACTTTAATATCGGACTAATTGAATTTTTAATTCAATGATAAAAGATTTTTGGATACCGTCAAGTACTTGTCAAGTCAGTATGTGAGTCAAGATGGGATTGATGCCTCTGAATTAGTCGGAGTTAATGTATCAATATATTTCAATTTAACAAAATTCAGATCTGGGTAATCCATATGATGGATTTGAAAGATTAGAATACAATGTGGATAACTTATCTAGAATTGACAGTTAAATTTTAGGTCATCCTTGAGCATTAGGATCAAAGAGATGAATTATATGATAACTATACGTTAGTAGGTTCTTGAATGTTGCTTCGCCATCATTCGACCTATCCGAACGTTGGATCCCATTGCTAGATGGTTACATCGATTGGTTCAGAAATTTATTTTTGTGCTACCGACTTAGATTCAAACCTATAGAATTATATTCAAAAGAAGTTTTTGACTAATCATGTGGCTAATCAATGATTGAGAATCATTCAAGGGTTTAATCGTCAATTCAATTGATGGTTAATCTTATGCCAAAGTTGCAATAAATTTATTCATCAAGAGTTAGTAAATTAATGAAAGATTAATTAATAATTAGATTGATGATTAACTCAATTTGATTGAATAAAGAGGATTAAATAAAATTTAATTGAATTAGATTCAATTAGGTTTGACCCAATTAGGTTATGAGATGATCTAATCGCTAAGGGAGAATTATCCCTGATTTGATCAGGACTTTGGTTCAATCAATTTCTAATTTGATTAAAATTTGATTAAAAAATTATGAACCTAATTAGATTGAGTTTTATCTATTTATTCAGATTTAATCAGATGTGATTTGGCAAATAAGGAAACAAAAAGTCCATAGAAGATTGGACTCTTCTCCCATGCGCCACCAAGATTGGATGCCACTTTTCCTCATGCCAAAAGATTTTTTGCATGAGTTTTCTTCACACAAAAGAGCTCTCTTGCCCTCCTTTTCTCACATCTAAGAATGGATAAAAATCTGATTTTTATGGAAGGTTCAAATGTGATTTGAATTGGTAACCATATAAGATAATGTTTGACATTATCTAAACCTTGCTGCCCACTTATTTTATTCCTTTCTTTTGTGTGACCAAAAGGGGGAATTATTCACCATGAGAAATCAGTTGGAGAACTGATTTACCATGAAAAATTATTTGTTGGGGCATGCAACATTGTTTTGGCATTGGAATTGTGAGAGGAGGCGATATCTCATGGAAGAGTCCAAGCATTGTTGGACTCTTCATCCCACTCCCTTACACACCATATAAAAAGAAGGTTTTGTTTCACTTTTGTATGTGTAAGAAAGAAGAGGAAGAGGCCTTCTGTGAGGAAGCTTTGGGGCATGGGTTCTTGATGAAAAATAGAGAGGAGAGTCCTCTCTCTTTGGGTGTGCGCAAAACCTAGTTTCTAGGATTTGGTCCTAAGGGTTTGGGAAGAGAGAAAAATAAGAGAAAAATTATTTCTTTTCCATCTTTCTTTTATATCCTCATCTCTTTCAAAAGTCCATCTTCAACTTCTGAAAAGATTTCAAAGATTTGAAGAAAGAATCCAAATCAGTCAAGAAGATGGCTCATGCGAACTAGCATTCTCGAGGAGACCGATCAGATCGGAGCTTCGAGTGAACTTTTCGTAGAGATCGGACACGTGTGTGGCTACGAGCAACTAGCAAAAATCTTTCTTACTATATCTTTCAGTAGCGACAATCATCGATCTGTGCTCAGGTATCAAGTTCTGAACTCAGATTGATGTAGATTTAATCTACTGCTTACATCCATGCATACAGATTTTATCTTCTGTATTTTTTAGATTTTATATGCAACATATCATGTCATAGATCTTAAAGTAGGTTGATTTGATGATTAGATCATATGCATATTAAGTTAATATGATTAATCTAGTTATCTTCTCCAGTATTTTATTTTAAAAATTTTTGAAATACATGCATCGTCTATATTTACCAACAGTGGTATCAGAGAATAGGTTCGTTATGACATGTTATATGTGTTGGAAAATGTATCTTAAAGCCAATCGTCAGCCTGTTGATGGTAGTGCTATTTGATGTAATTATATATGAATTAATTAATAAAATATTTATTTGATATTTTTTTCATCATAAGCTCGTACATCTTCTATATCAACTTTCTGTATTATGATGAAAGTCTTTAGGACTATTTTAAATCGATAAAGGAGGATTTATCATTTGTCCTTAAATGAGTTCACGACCAAATGATATACTATTACTAGGACAATAGACATATTAAGTATAGGTCATTGTGTGCCATATAGGTTTGTTGTCCTCTTAACCAAGGAGCGTGGAGACGCTGGTATGGCATACAGGTAAAATGAAAGAGTACATTTCATTAAACATGACCAACTCTAGAGTACTCTGTTGTCAAGAGTCACTCCGAAGGGATATAGATATAAGTATGCCTCCGATCTAAGATCACCATGGTGACTTGCAAGCAACTCATTGTACTTTGATGCCGGACTATTTGAATTTCTAATTCAGGATTAAAAGATTTTTAGGTACAGTCAAGTACTTGTGAAGTCAGTGCGTGAGTCAAGATGGAATTGACCACTCTAAGAGATTGGAGAGAATATTTTGTATTTCAATTTAGTAAGACCTTGGCCAGGGCAATCCTTATGAGGAGTCACAGGATTTATCAAGTTGAGACACATAATGGATGTACTATTAAGAGTTGACAGTTTAAACTCTAAGTCATCCTGGAATCAAAGGTCAAAAAGATGAATTATACAATAACTATATTCAAATAGATTCTTGAGTGTTGCTTTACATACATTTGATCTATCCGGATGTCGGATACCATTGCTAGATGGTTATTTCGATTGGTACAAAAATCAGTTCCTGCGCTATCGGCTTAGATTCAAACCTATGAGATCACATAAATTAAAAATTTTTCTTTGATCACATGGCTAATCTGAAGAGTCTCAATCAACGGAGACTCTAGTGAAGAGTTCCACTGGATGGAAAGTCTGCTGAAGAGTTCCACTAGACGGAGACTCTAGAGAAGAGTCTCACTAGACTTGGACTCTATCATATATAGAGAATTAATTAGTAATTAGATCACTAATTAGCTTAATTTAATTGAGCATTAAAATCTGAATCAAGTCTGATTGAATTTGATTCAATCAGATCAAGTTTGATTAGGTTATGAGATGACCTAATCGATAAGGAAGAAATGATCCTAATTTCATTGGATCTATGGCTTAATTTATTTATTGATTTGATCAAATTTAATTAAAGTTATAGAAGCCTAATTAGATTAGGTTCATCATATTTTATTTGAATCTAATTGGATTGGGTTTGAAAGAAATCCAATTGGTTAAACCCTAGAGTCCCAAATGCATAGGACTCTATCCCTTGCGCCATCTAAATTATCTCACATCTTTTTTTACCACATAAAATTAGTTTGTATGTAAGAAAATTAAAAAAAAACCATTCTTTTTTTGCTTATTAAGGATAGAAATTGATTGATTTTGATTTGAATTCAAATTGGTTTGAATTTCAACTTAAAATCTTATCCATATCCTTCCACACATCGACAGTTTCTGAAGGTACCCATTGTGTATGAAAAAACAATCTTTTCAATTGATTTTTATATCTAATTTTCTTTGGTAAGTTTCTCTTTAAGTTAGATAACGGTGAGAAAAAGTTATAGTCAAATTGAAATTCAAAAGAGTTTGAATTGCAACAAACTCCAGCCCTTATCCTGTTTTATCTGGTTTGTGCGACAACTATAAAAAGGCCATAATTTTGTATATCAAATAAAGAGAGATTTTCACCATGAGATATCAGAGAGAAAGAGGATTGAAAATACTTCTTTAGGGTATAAGGTTTGGGTGGGTTTCCTTCTTTCTTGGGGTGAACAAAAGAGGAGACCGATCTCCTTTTGGATGAGTGACCTAGAACTGTTCTAGGATTTTGGATGAGAGAAAAATCAAAGAGAAGAGAGTTTTCATCAAATTTTTCTCCACCATCCAGTATCCCCTCTGGTTCATCTTCGATATTAAAAAGGTTTGAGGCAATCGAAGAAAGAGATCAAATCAGATTTGCTATCAGAAGCTGACTGCGTGAGCTAGCACTCCCGTGGAGGGCTGATCAGCCCGAGGACTTTATGTGGACCATCCTAGAGGCTGGATGCTTGTGCGGCTGTGAGTGATCAGAAAAAACTTTTAAAACTATATTCTCAATTATGAAGATTGACTACCCATGCTTAGGTATTAGGTTTGGACCCCTAGAAGTGGTAGATTAGATCTATCATTAATTACTATTCTTGTTCAAACGCTTGTAATATTAGATTCAGATTTTTATGCATATAAATTTAAGTTATAAATCTATTTGTAAGAGTTTTAAGATTAGATATTATATATATATTTATAAATTAAATAGTTTAATTTAATATTCTTTCATTAAAAAATTTTGAAATGCATGCATGAAACTCCTGCGCAATCCAACAATGGTATCAGAGCCAGATTGCTTATAACATAAATTTATTCTTACATATAATTTGATATTATATGTATTTAGATCTATAATTTAATTTAGATTAGATCTGATATATGATATTTAGATCTAAAATTAATTATAGATCTGATCGCGCAAACTGATATAAAGTTGTCTTGCTGTAAGGTTTACCCCTAACAGTGCAAAGGTTGTCCTAATTTGTACTGATCTTTATATAATTTGATTTTAATTATTTAGATTAGATCCAAATAATTAATTTAGCATCTGAGTAATATAGTTATCTGATTGGATAGATCCTCATAGCCATTCGATCATAAGAGAAATCAGGGTATCACAACTCTATTTGTCCATTCGATGGGATCTCTTATGGCATGTAGGGATACTGCGCAGTCTTTTCCATGATGATGAACAATGAAAAAAAAATTAAAATTTTATTTTAGATCTAAAATAATATATATTAGATTTAAAATTAATATTTTAATCATTAGATGATTGATTATAAAAATATTTTATAAAATTAAAAATTATTTTCAAACATCGAATCTGAACCCATGTCAGTCTAAAATTTAATTGAGAATTAAGCGATCTAGATTTGAGAATCAAAGATCTAAGGCATTAATTTCATAATTCATGGGTTAATGGGTTAGCTCGAGTCAAGTCCATTTAACTGGATTAGATCTAGGGTTAGAAATCATTGATAATGGACCATGTTAGTAATTGATCAAATCTAATTAAAAATTAATTCTGATTGGATCAATTTTTTTTTCTTGATCAATTTCAATAGATGTAGTTGGTCAAGTCTTTATCTTTGATTAGATCAATATAGACTTTGATCATAGCTCCATGGTCGAATCCAATTCTATAAGTTGATCAAATTGAAAATGACTAATCAGTTGGTGTCTAAGATAAGTATGGCAGCTTTGATCGATGATCATTAATTGAGAGCTATTCACATAGATTGAGTCTATGTCGAGTTAATGGCATATCCCTACCATCGATCTCACTTACCTGACCAATATGGTGAGTCATATTTTGATTAGATCACTTAATGATTAGAGTTGACTCATGCTAATTAGAAAATCAGTATGACTGATTTAGGTATCCCTAGTTCAACTTGTCTTGAGTCCTCTTTATAACTTGGTGAAGTCAGTGGGAGGATTCATGACTGGTTGACTGGACCAGTTAATGTCTGATCTTCTTTAATCTGACTTGGTGAAGTCAGTGGGAGGATTAAGATTAACTGATCAAGTTTTTTATCATCTCTCAATGCAACCAATTAAATTCTCTAAAATTATTAGATCTCTAAAATAAAATAGTTATGATGATAACTAGATCATAGCCTCCCATTAAGTTGGATGATAATGAGTCCAATAGTTTTGATGATCATTGGAGGCACCACATGCCTGGTGCTCATTTGGCTATTGAAATTATCATTTATAATATGTGGATTTGATTGTGTCTTTCTGATGATGGTCAGGTTGGTCGATCCATACTCGGATCTGATTACTCGTTTGTCAGATGTACTAAATTTTGCATGTTAATGATTGGACCTAACCAGAACTTTCAATGGAGATGCTACATGCCTGCTGAAGAGGTGTCTGGGGTAAAATTGAATGCTAGAAATTATTTGATGAAATAATTGGTTAAGAACCTACCCATGGGTGCACAAGGGTTGGCCGAGCCACACTCGGGCCCATGTGTAGTCCATGTAGATTCTAGTACCCACTAAAGAATTAATGTAATTCCTCGAATTGAAGATAGAGGCTATCAATTTAAATAAAATAGTGAGAGAACCTTTAGACTAAAAACCATATCTTTAGGCTTAATCAATTCATATACTAATTAGATTTTAATTTTTCTTTTACAGTTATGGCCACCACCTTGTGGCTCCGATCACTATTAGATAGTGATAAATTGATGGGACCAAATTTTGATAGCTGGTATCGAAAGCTCAAAATAGTTTTAGAGTACGAACGAATCTTGTATGTATTGATAGATCTGGCACCCGAGGAGCCAGCTCTGACTGCGCATAGCATGGTCAAAGATATTTATCAGAAGTGGCTCAACGATCGAACTACGATTCGTTGCATTATGCTGGTGATAATGAATAATGAGTTCAACCATTGTTTCGAGAATGCTCAGCCACAGAATATGTTACAAATATTGAACGAGTCTTTTGACACACCTAATGATGTTGAGAGGCACAAGACTAGTTGTGCCATCTTCAACACTCGAATGAGGGAAGGAGCCTCAGTCACAGATCATGTACTGTATATGATTGAAATGATTGAGCATTTAAGTAAGCTTGATTTTTTCCTGCATGAGCAGTTGGAGAAAGATGCCATTCTGAACTCTCTGCCTAAGTCCTACCTCTCTTTTCTTACTTATTTTTGAATGACAAAGCCTATAGTCAATTATCATGATTTGCTGAGATTACTGCAGAACTTTGAGAAGGATCACCAGCTCTAAAAAGAGTTGGTGAATATTGTGGGAGGATCTTCTTCTGGATGTCGATCCTTTAAGAAAGGAAAGAAGAACAAGAAGAGGGTGCAAAGTGCCGGGGTACCCAAATCCAGTCAGACCAAGAAACCCAAGTCCGATCAAAGTCAGGCAGAATGCTTCTATTGCAGGAAGAAGAGGTACTGGAAGAGGAATTATCCTTAGTACATTGTCTCTTTGGATCCGAGCAGGCCGAGAAAGAAGCAAATTGTTGCTGGACAAGGTAATTATATGATAACACCTTGTAATTTCTCAATTTGTGATTCTACTATCTGGATATTAGATACCGAAAGCCCTTTTAATATTTGTAATTCATTGTAGGGTCTACAGGTCAGTAGGAGATTTGAAGAAGGTGAAAAATTCTTCAATATTGGAGATGGAAGACCCGTTCCAGTTTTAGCGTTAGGAATTATTAAGCTCATATTCAAGTCGAATATAATTGTTCTTAGTGAATGTCACTTTTGTCTTTTTTTTTTATTGAACATTTTTTTTGTAGGCCTCTTAACCATGAACGATTATGAAATTTCAATAAAAGAAAATAATTTTAATATCATTATGAATGATGTTAATGTGATGAATGGACAGCAGAATAATGATATTTATATATTGTCACAACCTATTAGTGTAATGTATACATCCAGTAAATATCTTAGAATTAGTGATATCTCTGATATCTATCTTTGGCATTGTAGGTTAGGTCATATTAATAAGAACAAAGTAAATAGGTTGACACAAAAGGAAATCCTCGAAGTCAGTGATTGTGAATCACTTCCAACATGTGAGTCTGGTCTTCTTGAAAAAATAACAAAGTCACCTTTTACTGAAAAAGATGAGCGAGCTAGTGAAGTTCTAAGTCTCATACATACTGATATATGTGGACCGATAGATATCAGTGCCAGAGGTAGATATTATTATTTCATTATTTTTACAGACGATCTATCGAGGTATGGACACATCTACTTAATGACATATAAGTCAGAATTGTTTGAAATATTCAAACGATTTCGTAATGAAGTAGAAAAACAAACTAGGAAGAGTATTAAAACTCTTCGATCTGACCGAGGAGAAAAATTTCTCTCCAATGAGTTTCTGACATACTTATAAGAGAATGAGATTATCTCACAATGGATCCCTCCTGGAACACCGTAGCATAATAGTGTATCGAAAGGTAGAATCAAACTCTGTTAGACATGGTTCGGTCCATGATGGCTTTACAAATCTGCTGATCTCTTTTTCGGGATATGCACTCGAGTCGGTTTGTTATATTTTAAATAAAGTTTTGAGTAAGTCTGTAAGTAAAACACCCCATGAGATGTGGACAGGACGTAAGCCAGCACTCTCTCACCTTAGGATTTGGGGATGTCCGGCTTATATCAAACGTTTAAAAACTGACAAGCTTGGACCTAGGTCTGATAAGTGTCTATTTGTAGGGTATCCAAAAAAGATCAAGGGGTATTATTTTTATCTTGCTGATGAATAGAAGGTGTTCGTCAGCAATAAGACAGTCTTTCTAGAAAAGGAGTTCTTTGGGAAAAGAACCAATTACTCAAAGATTGAACTTGATGAAGTTCGATCGGTAGAAAAACCGACATAATCTAGTAAATCCATTGAGTTGGGCTTGATTAGATCAAATCCGAAACCTATTGTAGAGATATCTTTAAGGAGATCCGATATAGTATCGCATCAATCGGATAGATACTACGATTTCTTGATCTGAGATGGTGATCCAATTGAACTCGATGAGAACAATAAGGATCTGATCATCTATATGAATGCAATGCAGAGGTCTGACTCTGATAAGTGATTGGAAGTCATGAAATTCAAAATGGAGTCCATAAAAGTCAACAATGTATGGACATTGATTGACCCACCTGAAGAGATAAAATACATAGGGTGTAAGTGGGTCTTCAAAAGGAAGAGGATCGCAGACGAGAAGGTGAAAATCTATAATGTCCGTCTGATTGCCAAGGGTTACCATCAGCATTATGGTATTGCCTATGACGAGACATTTTTTCTGGTGGTAATGCTCAAGTCCATTCAGATCATGCTTGCGATAGCAGCACATCTAGACTATGAAATCTGGCAAATAGATGTGAAAATAGTCTTTCTAAATGGAGAGCTAGAAGAAGAGGTGTATACGATACAACCTGAAAGTTTCATATCCACAGATGAGTCAAAAGTGTGCAAGCTTCAGAGGTCCATTTATGGACTTAAACAGGCATCTCGAAGTTGGAACATGCATTTTGATAAAGTGATCAGAATGTATGGCTTCATTAAGAATGGAGAGGAACCCTGTATATACAAGTGGGTTAATAACTCAATAATATTTTTTTATTTTGTATGTGGATGATATTCTCTTAATCGAGAATGATATCCCTACATTAGAAGGAATAAAAATTTGATTGTCATCTCAGTTCTCCATGAAGGACTTGGGAGAAGCATCCTTCATCCTTGGGATGAAGATCTATAGAGATAGATGTAAATGGTTGCTTGGATTATCCCAGTCGACATACATTGATACTATATTGAAAAAGTTTAGCATAGAGAATTTCAAGAAAAGCTATCTTTCGATAGGCCAAAAAATTTTTCTCTCGAAGAGTGATTGTCCGACAACTCCTCAAAAGAGAGAGCGTATGAGTAAAATTTCATATGCTTCAGTAGTGGGATCTATTATGTATGCCATGATATGTACGCGATCAGATGTGGCATACTCACTAGGAGTAGTGAGTAGATACTAGTCCGATCCAGGTGAGATCCACTGGAAGGTCGTAAAGACCATCCTTAAGTATTTGAGAAATACTAAGGATCAGTGGCTTATCTATGGAGAATCTGACTTAAAACTTGTGGGGTTTACAGACTTCAATTTTTAGTCAAATAATGACGACAGCAAGAGTATGTCAGGATATATTTAGACCCTGAATGGTGGAGCAATATGCCAGAAGAGTTCTAAGCAGCACACTGTGGTCGTCTCTACTTGTGAGGTGGAATATATCGCGGCATCCGATGTTGTGAAGGAAGCAGTATGGTTATGAAAATTTATCAAAGAGCTCAGAGTGACACCCTCCCTTGATGGCCCCATCTTGTTGTACTGTGACAGCACTGGCACCATTGCTCAAGTGAAAGAATTGAAGTTACATCAGCGGACCAAGCACATTTTGCATTACTACCATCTAGTCCAAAAAATCATGGATCGAGATGATATTGACCTTCAGAAGATCGATGGAAAGGAGAACCTGACCGACCCATTAACTAAAGTCTTTGCGGTAAAAGAGTTCGAAGATCATAAAATAAAGATGGGTATACGATACTGTACCAATTGGCTTTAGTACAAGTGGGAGTTGTTGAAAAATGTATCCCAAAATCAATCATCAGTCTGTTGATGATTGTACTATTTGATGTAATTATATATGAATTAATTAATAAAATATTTATTTGATATTTTTTTTATCATATCAAATTTTTATGTTATGATGAAAGTCTTTAGGACTATTTTAAATCGATAAAGAAAGATTTATCATTTAGTTTTTAAATGAGTTCGCGACCAAATGATATACTATTACTAGGACAATAGACATATCAAATGTAGGTCGTTGTGTGCCATATAGGTTGGTTGTCCTCTTAACCAAGGAGCGTGGAGATGCTAGTATGGCATGCAGGTGAAATGGAAGAGTATATTTCACTGAACGTGACCAACTTCGGAGCACTCTACTGTCAAGAATCACTCCGAAGGGATATGGGTATAAGTGTCCCTCTGACCTGAGATCACCACGATGACTTGCAAGCAACTCATTATGCTTTGGTGCCAAACTATTTGAATTTCTAATTCAAGATCAGAAGGTTTTTGGACACAGTAAGTACTTGTGAAGTCAGTGCGTGAGTCAAGATGGAATTGACCACTCTAAGAGATTGGAGAGAATGCTTTGTGTTTCAATTTAGTAAGACCTTGGCCAGGGCAATCTTTATGAGGAGTCACAGGATTTATCAAGTTGAGATACATAATGGATGTACTATTAAGAGTTGACAGTTTAAACTCTAAGTCATCCTAGAATCAAAGGTCAAAGAGATAAATTATATAGTAACTATATTCAAATAGATTCTTGAGTGTTGCTTTACATACATTCGATCTATCCGGATGTCGGATACCATTGCTAGATGGTTATTCTAATTGGTACAGAAATTAATTTTTATGCTACCGACTTAGATTCAAACTAAAGGGGTCACACACATTAGAAGTTTCTCTCCAATCACATGGCTAATCTGAAGAGTCCTAGGGACTCTGGTGAAGAGTCTCACTGGATGGAGACTCTACTGAAATATCCCACTGGATGGGGACTCTAGAGAAGAGTCCTACCAGACTTGGACTCTATCATTTATAAAAAATTAATTAGTGATTAGATCACTAATTAGCTCAATTTAATTGAGCAATAAAATCTGGATCAAGTCTGATTGAATTTGATTCAATCAGGTCAAGTTTGATTAGGTTATGAGATGACCTAATCAGTAAGAGAGAAATGATCCTAATTTGATCGAGTTTATAGCTCAATTAATTTATTGATTTGATTATGTTTAATTGAGATTATAGGCACCTAATTAAATTAGGTTCATCATATTTTATTTGGGTCTAATTGTATTGGATTTGAAAAAAATCCAATTGGTTAAACCCTAGAGTCTCAAATGAATAGGACTCTATCCCTTACGCCACTTAAATTATCTCATGCCTTTTCTCATCACACAAAAATATTTTATACATGAAAAAATCAAAAAATAAACCTTCTTTTGTTGCCCATCAAGGATCAGAATTGGTAGGTTTTGATTTGAATTTAAACTAGTTTGAATTTTAACTTAAAACCTTATCCATATCCTTCCACACATCGGCAATTTCTGAAGGTGCCCATTGTGTATGAGAAAAAAAAGTCTTCCCAATTGATTTTTATCCTTAATTTTTTTTGGTAAGTTTTTCTTTAAGTTAAATAAGGGAAATAAAAAGTTAGAGTTAAATTAAAAATCAAAAGAGTTTGAATTATAACAAACTCCAGTCCTTATCCTGTTTTATCTGGTTTGTGCGACAACTATAAAAAGGCTATAATTTTGTGCACCAAATGAAGAGAGCTTTTCACTGTGAGATACTAGCGAGAAAAAGAGTCAAAAATACTTCTTTGGAGTGTGAGGTTTGGATGGATTTCTTTCTTTCTTGGTGTGAACAAAAGAGGAGACTGATCTCCTCTCAGATGAGCGACCTAGAACTGTTCTAAGATTTTGGATGAGAGAAAACCTAAAGAGAAGAGAGTCTTCATCAGATTTTTCTTCACGATCCAGCATCTTCTCTAATCCATCTTCAACATCAAAAAAGTTTGAGATGATCGAAGGAAGAGATTAAATCAGATTTGCTATCAGAAGCTGACTGTGCGAGCTAGCACTCCCGCGGAGGGCTTATCGATTCGAGGACTTCATATGGACCATCTATAGAGGCTGGATGCTTGTGCGGCTGTGAGTGATCAGAGAAGACTTTTAGATCTATATTCTCAATTATGGTGATCGACTATCCAAGCTCAGATATTGGGTTTGAACCCCTAGAAGTGGTAGATTAGATCTATCACTAATTGCTGTTCTTGTTCAAATGCTTATAATATTAGATTCAGATTTTTATGCATATAAATTTATATTATAAATCTATTTATAGAAGTTTTAAGATCAGATCTTATGCATGTATTTATTGATTAAATAGTTTAATCTAATATTCTTTCATTAAAAAATTTTGAAATGCATGCATGAAACCCCTGTAAGATCTTACCATATGTGCATATTAAATTTAAAATTTAATTTTATTTAGATCTAATATATGATATTTTAGATCTTAATTTAATTAATGATAGATCACACAAACTGAAATAAGGTTATCCTACTATAGAATTTACCCTTTACAATGAACATGTTGTCCTAGTTTGTGCTGATCTTTAATAAAATCTGATTTTATATGTTGCATGTGATGTTTATGATCTAATTTAGATATGATCTAAAATTATGATCAGATCTAATATAATTTAGATTAGATATAAATTCAAGCATATATGATATATGATTAGATTAGATGATCTGATTAGTAAGTACTTAGATTGGATTGATCATCAGATCGTCTGATTATAGGAGCAAGAAAGATTTAAAGGCTCTCTCTTTTTATTCAGAGTGCTCTTATAGCATATAGGGGTGCCATGTGATTAAATCTCATGAAGAAAAATATGAAAGGAAGAACTTATTTTTCTATAAAATTCTAGATCTTGAAACTCTAGATTTGTTGTATGTAATACAAAGTTATATGAAAAGTAAAACATCTAATCTATATGATTAAAATTATTTTAATCATGAGAAAATAAAATTTAGAATATTAAAAAATTTAGATATGATCTAAAAAGATGTTTATGATTGATTTTATTTTAGGATTATGCAAGATTTTTAGATCTAAAACTTTTGAAAAGTACTTGCACAATTACTGAGCCGATCCAATTTTGAACTGAGTTGACCCAATCCCCTTATGTAGCTGATTCAATGTTGATTGAGTCGATCCAGTTTCAGAATAAAAAAATTTTGCATAAAATTTATTGTAAATTATTTATAAAATAAAAAATTAAAATTATTTCAAACCTAAACCTAAACCCATATTGATGCTGAAACTTAATTAAGAATTAAGTATGTAATCGGTTAGATCTAGAATTGTGATTTAAGATCTAATGATGTTGCATAAAACATGGAGGCATGGGTTAGCTCAAATCAGGTCCTCTTAATTGGGTTAGACCTAATGTTAGAATCAAAGAGTTAATAGATCATGTAGAGAAATTGATTAAATCTAACCAAAAAAAGTTAATGGATCATATAGAGAAATTGATTAAATCTAACTAATATTGAATTAGATTAAATCAAGATTTCTCTAGAACCAATATAATAGTGGTAGATGGTCAAGTCCATGTCTTTGATTAGACTAAATAGACCTTGATTGTAGCTCAGTGGTTGAACTCGAATCATTAGGCTAGTCAAATCGAAACTAATTAACCAATTGATGTCTAAGATAAGCTTGGCATTTCGATCGATGGTTTTTAATTGAGAGCAGCTTATCTGGCTATTTTGATGGTGTCTAATGTAAGCTTGACATACCCTCCTACTGATTTCACTTATTTGACCAATTTGGTAGATTATATCTTGATTAGACCACTAAGTAATTCGAGTTGACCTATGCCATTAAGGTTGATTAGTGTGTCTGATCTAGGTACCATTTCAACCAGCATGATCCTGATCCAATTCAAAGACTTGGTGAAGTCAGTGGGAGGATTGTGGTTTACTGGTTGATCTCTTCATTTCTCTTAATTTATAAATTAAATCTTCTAAATAATTAGATCCATAAAAATGAGCTAGTTATGGTGATAAGTAGATCATAGCCTCCCATTAAGGTGAATGATAATGGATCCATTATTTCTGATTGACATTGTAGGTGCCATCTGTCTGGTATTTCTCTGAATGATGAAATTATCATTCATCATATGATGATTTTACTGTACTATCTAATGAATGGTTGGATTGGTCGAGCCATACTCGGACCTGATTATTTATTAGTTAGAATCACTGAGTAGGTTCATGTTAATGGTTGGACCTAATCGAGACTTTCAATAGAGGTCCATTACCTACTAAAATAAAATCTGAGATGAAACTTAATACTAAAAATTATTTGAAGAAATAATTGATTGAGAACCTACCCATACATACATATGGATTGGTCGAGCCATACTCGAGCCTGCATACAGTCTGTGTAAATTTTAGTACCCACTAAGAAATTAAAGTAATTTCTCAGATTAGAGATAGAGGCTACCAATTCGACTAAAATAGTGAAAGAATCTTTAGACTAAAGTTCAAGTCTTTAGACTTCATAAATTCATAAACATAGAGATTTTATGTTTTTCTTTCAATTACGGCTAGATGTCTATTGCTCCATTCACTGTTTGATAATGATTTATTTATAGGACCCAACTTCGATAGATGGTATCGAAAGTTGTAAATAGTTCTAGAGCACGAATAGATCTTATATATGATTATGGATCTAGCACTTAATTTTTTTACGTCCAATACACATGATGTGACCAAAGGCACTTATCAGAAGTGGTCAAATGATCATATCACCATGTGATATTTTTAAGAACAGTGAAGAACATAAATTTAGTTGTAAATTCGATGATGCTTAATGAGAAAAAATTCTTCAAATATTGAAGGAGTTCTTTCACACCTCTGAAGATGTGCCTTCAGTGGAGCAACAATCTTTTGAAAAAAAAAAAAGGTGCAAAAGAGTTGTGCTTGGGCTAAGGAGTTCGAACTGACAAAAGAATCTAAGGTTAACCTAATCTGGTAGAGTCCCTTGACCCGAACAGGCTAAGGAAGAGAAATCAGTAAAGGCTTGTTGGACAAGGTACTTATATGATAACACCTTATGATTTCTCTATCTATGACACTATTACCTGGGTATTGGATATTGGAAGTTCATGTAAATTGTTGCAATGACTTTAGATTAGTAGAAAGATTGGAAACAGCAAAAGATTTCTGAATGTTGGAGCTGAAAGTCATGTTTCAGTTCTAGCTTTAGAAATTCTCAAGCAAATTTTTAATTCTAACAATGTTGTTTTAGTGATTATCACTATTATCTAATGATTTTGTGATATCATTATAAATGATGTCAAAATCATGAGGGGACAACTAAAAAAATGGTATTTACGAATAGTCATAGTCTGTTAGTGTATAGTACATAGCAAATAAACTTCTTAGAGTAGATAATATCATGAAAATCTATCTTTGATAATTTAGGCTCAGTTATATAAACAAGAATAGGATCAATAAGAGATAATTCTCGAAGTCAATGATTGTGAATCATTATTAACCTATCAATCCTATCTTCTTAGTAAAATGATCTAATCACTTTTTGCTGAAAAATATGAATGAGCTAATGATGTTCTGAATCTGATACATACTGATATAGTGGATCTATGAACATGTTTGTCATAAATTTGGATTATTTGAAATGTTCAAATAATTCTTTAATAAGGTAGAAAAATAAATTGGGAAGAGCATTGAAACTCTTCGATCAGACTAAGGAGAAGAGTGTCCTTCCGATAAGTTTTTGACATATCTAGAAGAGAATAGGATTCTCTTGTATTAGAATCGACTTTGTTAGACATAGTTTGATCCATGATAGGATTTTACAAATCCGTCAGTCTTCTTTTAAGGTTATGCACTTGAGACTACTTGTCATGTTCTCAACTGGATTTTGAATTAATCAGTCGCAAGGACTCCATATGAGATGTGGACTAGGCATAAGCCAATACTTTCTTACCTTAAGGTTTGGGAGTGTTTGTTTTATGTCGAGCATTTACAAACTGATTAGCTTGGATCTCGATCCTATATGTATTATTTTGTAGGGTAACCCCAAAGAATCTAGGGGATATTACTTTTACCTTGCTAAAGAACAAAAGTTGTTCAGTATTTCTTTTAGAAAAGAAATATCTTGGTGAAGGAATTGATGCCTTTAATGTGGAACTTATAAAATTCAACAGGTAGAAGAACCAACATAATCTAGTGAATCCATAGAACTGGATTTGATTAAATCAAATCCGAAATCTATTGTAGAGGCACCATTAAGGAGATTCGATAGAGTATCATATCTGTCAGATGGATAACTAGATTTCTAATTTTAGGATGTGATCCTATTGAACTCGATGAGAACAACAAGGATCTGATCACCTATATGGATGCCATACAGAGGTCCAACTCTAATTAGTGGCTTAAAGCCCTAAAGTCCGAAATGGAGTCCATAATGGTTAACAGTGTACGGACACTTGTTGATTTACTCGAAAGGATAGTGCCCATAAGGTGTAAGTGGATCTTCAATAGGATCAGAGGGTGCAGACGAGAAGGTATAGACCTACAAGGCTCATCTAGTTGCCTAAGGATATTATCAACATTATGGTATTGACTATAACGAGATTTTTTTTGTGGTAATTCTAAAATATTTTGGAGTTGGAACATGCATTTTGATAAGTGATCAAAATGCATGGCTTCGTTGAGAACGAAGAAGAATCCTGTAAATATAAATGGGTTAATAGTTTTGTGAGTATATTTCTTATTTTGCATGTGAATGAAATTCTCTTAATCGAAAATGATATTACTTACATTACAGAAAATAAAAATTTTGCTGCTATCATTATTTTCTATAATGGACATTGAAAAAGGTACCTCTCATACCAGAGATGAAGATCTATAAAGATATATCTAAAAGGCTACTTAGTTATCCCAGTCCAACATACATAGTATGTTTATTAGTAGAATTTATTCTATCATGTACATTATGTACAAGATCGGATATGGTATACTCACTAGGGGTAGTGTGTGGATACCTATAAGATCTGGATGAGAATCACTGGTAGGTCATCTTTAAGTATTTTAGAAATACTAAGGACCGATGATTCAGTTATGGAGAATCTGACTTAAAATTTATAGAATATGACTTCAATTTTTAGTTGGATATAATAATATCAAGAATGCATCGCAATGCATCTTTACCCTAAATAATGGAGCAATCTATTGAAAAAATTTCAAGCAGAATAATGTGGCCAATTTAATTTGTGAGGTTGAATGCATTGCAGCATCTGATGCTTGCAAAGAAGCTATATAATTGTAGAGGTTCATTGACAAGCTAGGAGTGGCACTCTCCAATGATGGTTCTCTATATAGTACAGCAATGGAGCCACAGCTCATGCCTTGGAGCTGAAGTTCCATTAGCTTACTAAATATTTTGCATCACTATCACCTTATTCGAGAAATTTGTTAAGGTGATGTCGAACTTTAGAAGATCGACGGAAAAGAAAACCTGACCAATCCATTTACTAAAGCCTCGATATCTAGGAGTTCTAAGATGATAAATCGAAGATGGATATATGACACTATACTGATTGGCTTTAGTCCAAGTGAGAGTTGTTGGGAATTATATCCTAAAGTGAATCGTTTGACGATTGTGTTAATTATAAATGTATATGAATTGATCAATAATAAAAGTTATTTGATCTTTTTCATCATAAGATTATATCTTTTAACAAACTTCTTTGTTATGATGAAGTCTTTAGGATTACTTTGATCGATAAAAGAGGATTTATCGCATTGTCTTTAAATTGGTTCGCGATCAAATGATACACTATTACCAGGACGATAGCGATATCAAGTGTAGGTCGTTGTATGCCATATGCATTGATTATCCTCGTAACCAAATGGTGTGAAGATACTGGTATGGTATGCAAGTGAGATATAGGAGTACATCTCATTGAATGTGACCAACTGTGGAGCACTCTGCTGTCAAGAGTAGCTCGTAAAGGGTATAGGTATAAGTATCCCTCTGATCTGAGATCACCACGGTGACTTGCAAGCAACTCACTGTACTTTAATGTCGAACTAACTGAATTTCTAATTTAGTGATGAAAGATTTTTGGATGCAGTCAAGTACTTATCAAGTCGGTGCGTGAGTCAAGATGGGATTGACCCCTCTGAATTAATAGGAGTTAATGTATTATTATATTTTAATTTAGCAAAATCTAGATTTGGATAATCCATGTGATGGATTTGAAAGATTGAAATATAATGTGGATGACTTATCTAGGATTGACAGTTAAATTCTAGGTCATCCTTGAGCATTAAGATCAAAGGGATGAATTATACAGTAACCATATACCAGTAGGTTCTTGAATGTTGCTACGCCATTATTCGACCTATCCGGACATCGGGTCTCATTGCTAGATAGTACATCGATTGGTTCAGAAATCTATTCTTATGCTATCGACTTAGGTTCGAACTTATAGGATTATACTCAAAGAAAATTTCTGACTGATCATGTGGCTGATCAACAATTGAGAATCATTCAAAGATTTAATCATCAATTCGATTGATGGTTAACCTTATGCAAAAATTGTAATAAATTTATTCGTCAAGTATTAGTGAATTAATAGAGAATTAATTAGTAATTAGATTATTGATTAGCTTACTTTGATTGAGCAAAGGGGATTAAATAAAATCTAATTAAATTAGATTCAATTAGGTTTGATCCGATTAGGTTATGAGATGATCTAATCGCTAAGGAAGAATTATCCTTAATTTGATCAGGACTTTGATTCAATTAATTTTTAATTTGATTAGAATTTGATTAAGAAATTTGAACCTAATTAGATTGAATTTTATCTATTTATTTGGGCTTAACCAGATGTGATTCGGTTAGGAGTTAAATAAAGAAACAAAGAGTCCATAGAAGATTAGACTCTTCTCCCATGCGCCACCAAGATTGGATGCCACTTTTCTTCATGCCAAAAGATTTTTTGTGAGAGTTTTCTCCATGCAAAAGAGCTCTCTCACCCTCCCTTTCTCACATCCAAGAATGGATAAAAATCTGATTTTTATGGAAGGTTCAAATGTGATTTGAATTGGTAACCATATAAGATAATGTTTGACATTATCTAAACCTTGCCACCCACTTATTTTATTCTTTTCTTTTGTGTGACCAAAAGGGAGAATTCTTCATCGTGAGAAATTAGTTAGAGAACTGATTTACCATGGAAAATTATTTGTTGGGGCGTGCAACATTATTTTGGCATTGGAATCGTGAGAGAAGGCGATATCTCATGGAAGAGTCCAAGCATTGTTGGACTCTTCATCCCACTCCCTTACACGTGATATAAAAAGGAGGCTTTGTTTCACTTTTGTGCGTGTAAGAAAGAAGAGGAAGAGGCCTTCACATGAGGAAGATTTCGGGTGTGGGTTCTTGATGAAAAAAAGAGAGGAGAGTCCTCTATCTTTGGGTGTGCGCAAAACCTAGTTTCTAGGGTTTAGTCCTAAGGGTTTGGAAAAAGAAAAAAATAAGAAAAAAAATTATTTCTTCTTCATCTTTCTTTTACATCCTTATCTTCTCTAGAAGTCCATCTTCAACCTCTAAACAAATTCTAAAGATTTGAAGAAAGGATCTAGATCAGTCAAGAAGATGGTCTTCATGTGAACTAGCATTCTTGAGGAGACCGATCAGATAGAAGCTTCGAGTGGACTTTCCGTAGAGGCCAGATATACATGTGGCTGCAAGCAATCAGAGAAAATCTTTCTTACCATATCTCTCAGTAGCGGTGATCGTCGATCCGTGCTCAGATATCGAGTTTTGAACTCAGATTAATATAGATTTGATCTACTGCTTACATCCATGCATGTAGATTTTATCTTCTGTGTTTTTCAAATTTTATATGCCATATAGCATGCCATAGATCCTAGAGTAGGTTGATTTGATGATTAGATCATATGCATATTATGTTAATATGATTAATCTAGTTATCTTCCGCTGTATTTTATTTCAAAAATTTTTGAAATACTTGCATGAAATCGCCTACGTTTTCCAACAGACCTCATAATTCAATCTACCTGCAAGTGTGGCACAGAAGTTTCTAGATTCTAGTTTTAGGACCTCTTGTTTTTCTTATATGTTTGGAAAAATGAATCCACCATATCTCTATATATCTAGTATTTTGATATTGAAACTCTTCATCAGGCAAATTCTGATCATAGTATAGGCAGGTTCCTGACCTCCATGATCATAGCATTGAACGATTCCTTAAGATTATTAAAGAGAATCAATCTTGGCCCTATTACTGAAGAAAGCCTTGGACCATTGTGGTAGGGGGATCTTCTTAAGCCATCCTCAACCTTTCTCATCAATTGTTTAGATATATGCTATTTTTTTTTTAAACTCTCATGTGGTGGTTAACATGCTGCTTTCCATATCACATCTTTCAACTCCTTCCCCTTGAAAGATGCCCTAAAATTGTTATACATGTGTCTCATGTAATACCTATGCTCTATCCTATGAAATAGCTTCTCAATTGCAGGGATCAAATCCTGAAATGTAAGTACTTTTATATATAAGTAAAATAGAAAGATAAAGTAGACTATATTAAAGAGATGTTGTAAGGAATACATATCTCCTACCTATCTGAAATAAATACTAGACTAATATCATCCAGCCTACCTGTGTCCTCTACAAAGATATGAAGAAACCAACTCCATAAGTACTTATTTTCTTGCTCTATAACACCCATTGCCATAAGGAAGATATTATCATTATTATCTCTTCCTACATTTGAGGACAGCTGCCCTCCAAATCTTGCTATTAGAAAGCATCCATCAGACCTATAAGAGGTCTGCATCCAGACAAGAAGCCTACCTTTTGGGCATGATACCTGATGTATATCCTCTTAAAAATAGGCTGTTGACCCTTATAAGAAGTTTCATAATGTAAAATGATATGACTTTCAATATTTGTCATCCTAGTCATTTATATATAATCCTTTAGCTTCCCATACTGTAATATTTTGTTTCCTTTAATGATCTCCTTGGCTTTTCTTTTAGCTCTATAAACTTGGCTCCTACCAACATCCACAATAATGTCCTTTCTAACATGATCTTGTATAGCTGAAATATCCCATTTTGGATTTGTCCTGAACTCATCCAAGTATTTCTTAGCTAGATAACAAGACTTTATTTGAGAGTTGGAAAAGGTTCTCTCACAACACAAGTTTGATGAAATATCTTAATTTAAAATATGAATTTATCCTTAATCTTAGAAGCATATATTCGCCACCTATATTCATTCTTATAGATAGCTGATATTTTACAACCTTCATTTAACTTAAACTTCATGTCAATGGATCTTCTTACTGCATAATTCCTCAACACAACTCTAAAAACTATGACATTTATAAACTTCATCTCCGACTGTAAATCTGGGTTTGTCATGTCCATCTCTTTACTGAATTCTAGATCATACTTCCTCTCATCTTCAGAGGACCTATGCACACTTCTCAACTCCTTATTGTATAGATGGTCCTTAGCAAAATCATCTAAGGAGATGTGTTCCCCTTTTTGTAGATGATCCTACAGCATCAAAATGATCAAAAGAGGGCATAGATGAATAATCTTCATGAGCAGGGTTAGAAGTCCTAGTATTGAATATGTCATCATCGTTAGGACCTTCAAGATTCTCATTCAATCAAGTGGAGTCATCTTCATTTATTGTCATAGCATCTACTTTATCATCATCAACCCAACCATCCTTGCCATCACTCCTCCCTTTTTCAGGCCTAACTTGTTGTTCATGTCTATCATTCTATTTATCATGATCCATTATAGCATCAACTGCCTTATCAATCCTATCATCGAAAAATTCATCAATGCTCTTACTAACAGCTAAGTCCACGAACTCCATAATGATCTATGTACCTATAATCTCATCTTGGGTCTCTTGGGTCATGTTATGGTGGTACTATGAGTATCTCGGATCAGCCTGTTATCGTGGGATACCTTAGACCGTTGAGCTATTGCAGTGGCTGTCGACCTAAAAACAGAACTAAGATATGCAGAGTTGAGCTACTAACTTACCGCCTGTTGCATGGTCTACCTGACACATGATCTGCGTTTGTTACCTCGACCTACTTATTTCCTAACATGTGCAACAGCTATCTATCCCGAGTGGATAGGCTCAGAGATAATCATCTCCCCTAATTTTACGGAAGTGAGTAAGGCCTAAAATATCTCATCTGAAATGGCGTGTTCAATGGTTCTGCAATCTTGAGATCACACCATCTCATAGCTGTTTGACCAATTGTTCGACGATATTCTATATAAATGACCAAAGCCCTGAGGACTAAGGTAAGCAATCCCTATCTGAGAACTCATTGCTGCTCTCTTTGCTCTTTGAATCTGACTTGAGTATCAGAGGATCCTCGTAGGAGCAAAAATCTCCTGCTCGAACTTCTTTTGCAGGTCATTCCAGCACCCTCTATGTAAGGACTAGACGTCCACCTTTCGACCTAGCCGAAACGAGTAGCAATAAATAGAGGAAGAGCGTAATCTTCATTATGCCACCAAAGTGAACATCATCCCGACTCTCTAATGTCGTCACCTCTCTTTGGGTTGAGAGCCAGCCTAATAGCCAGGCACAGCAATCGATGATGGAGACTTCTCCGCCAATCCAGTCAGCACTGATCACGGTGGATCAGTTCAACCTACTTTTTTAATAGGTTCAGAATTTGATGGCCGCCATTCAAGTGGTCCAGATTATTCTTGTACCTCCTCAGATGGTGTCGTAGTCTGTTTAGACTACCCCTGATGCAACCAGTGGTTCTCTTGGCAGCACCAATGGTGCCTCCCGTGGTGGTGCCCTCACTACAGCCAGAGCTACGTGTGCCTCCTCAGAGACCAGAGAGGAGGCAGACTCACTAGAGCTCTCCCAAGGCCTAGTAGCCGATCGGATGGCGATCTCCTACTCTGCAATCAGAGCATGATTCAATCCCTGATCACCATTTTTCTCAATATTCTGAGACCTGCACCATTCGAGATCTTGCCATCGAAAGATGGTTCTGGACACTCGATGAGAGGATAGATAAGAAGATCGAGAATGCTTTTAACAATAACTCCTCGACATAGTCCTACTAGGGATTCAATAGTGAGCCACCCTTTACTCTGAGGATAGTGCAGGAGCCACTCCCTCAGCACTTCAAGTTGCTCCAGCTCAAGGTCTACGATGGGACCACCAATCCTGTCGATCATCTGGAGACTTTTAAGACAGCAATACTCCTCCAGGGGGTATTTGATACTATCCTCTATCAAGCGTTCCCTCCTACTCTCAAAGAGACAACTCAACAATGGTGTTCGAGCTTGAAGCCGGCTTCCATCCACTCCTTTAAGGAGTCGTATCGATCCTTCATCAATCACTTCATTAGTAGCCAGCAACAGCAGAAGCAGTTTGACCACCTCCACACCATCAAGCAGAAGGAGAGCGAGTTGATCTACACCTATGTTAACTGTTTCAACACGACGACCCTGGAAGTCTGCGATTTGGATCAGTCGACTGTGATGGCCGCGATGATGGGTGGTCTATTGAAGAACGACTTGAAAAGATTGTTGACTAGGACTTAGCCCTAAGACTTTTCGGACATGCTTGCTCATGTAGAGAAGTACATCCGCATGGAGGAGGCTTTTACGGAGAAGACCCCTGCCAGTTTCGTGATGATAGGATAGAATAAGAAGCATTCTCTGGATGAGAAGGGAGAACTCACTAGTACTCCCGATCCCCATTCTAGAGGTGGAAGAATGGAGGCTCTCAAAATCATCGATTGATGAATACTTAATTTAAATCACTAAAGACAATAAATATTATGATAATTGATATTATTTTATTAGATTTTGATGCTCTCTAATCTATTTTGTAGGTAATTCTGAGTTTGGATTCATACGATTCAAATTAGACTCAAATCGGATCAGATTTGAGTAAACTAGGTAACCAGCTCTTATTCAAGTGTGAATATGACTTAAATATCAAGGGCTCAGATTAAAAGATCACTCTTCATGAAGATCTAAGTGTGAATGCAACTTATTGATCAATGGAGAAGAAGTAATATGAAGATCCAAGGGTCCTTATTCACGCTCCCACCTCTCTTTTCATGAAACTCTAGCCTACTCTCTATAAATACACCCTAGTCCTCCTTTCTTAAGACATCAGCCCCCTTGTGGGGTTCTTCATCTTCTATCCTCTCTCTTCCTCCTCTCTTCTATCAAAGCTCCTTCCTTTCTCTCTTCCCATCAAGCCAATGCTTAAGTTTCTCTCCAAGCTGCTGCCCTCATCTCTCCTTCTTTCTTCTCCATAAGTCTAGGAGAGGTACTAACCCTAGCATGCTTTCCATCAAATCTAGGAGATGTCTTAATCCTAATGCTACTATTTTTTTTTTATATTCTTATACTACCATCTACCTTTCTTCTTTGGAATTTCTGTACCAAACCTTCCAGCCATCCTGTCTCTATCTACACGGAGGAAGACAAAAGGATTTAAGGAAGCACATCACCACCGAATGCAGCTAGAAGATCAACTTGTTTTAGTTATCTTGTATCACAATTTTATTTCTTTTTTTTATGTATATTTTTTTATTTGATTAATAAAAAATAATTTTATTACAATTTTTATACTTCTTTCTTAGTTTCTTGCAATCTATTTTTTTTTATATTTTCAAAATAATCAACTAAGATCCCTGCGGATACGATCCCAACTCATCCTATTTATATAGTAGTGAGTAGGGTTAATTCTGGTGTGCTACGACATGAATCAAATTTTTACGCCGTTGCCGGAGATCTTGGCATGATTGTTTTGAAAAAAATTCAAAAAAAAATCTATAAAATAATAAAAAATATTTTATTATTTTTTAGATTTTTATTTCTTACTTTAGATTGCTTGACTGCCTTATATGCTTTACTACTTTATATTTCTAATTGATTATTTCCTTCTCTTGCACTCTTATTTTTCATACTTTACTTTGTTGATTAGTAATTTATTTTTTATTATTAGTTAATTTACTTTAATTGCTTAATTACCTTCTATTTATTTTTTTAAATTTTTACCTCATATTGCTTTTCGTATATGATAGATTTACTACTTTATATCTAGATTTCTTTATTTACATGCATAATTTTTTTTTTTTACTTTCTATAGCCTAGTGATTTACTGTATTTTATAGCTTAAAATAATTTACTATTTTATATAATTAGTGATTTTCTATTTTTTTAAGTAACTTAGATTCTTTACCTTTTATTTAAATTTCATAGTTATATTTTATTCTTAATTATAAGATTACCTTATTTGCATAGTTAAGTAGTTATCTTATTTATTATTATCTATTATTCTGAGTGATTTATTACTTTTCATAGCTTAAAATAATTTATTATCCTAAAAGTAGATTTGATTTGTTGCTTTATTTGTAGGTTACCTACTTACCTTTTAATTTTAGTATTATTTACTTTTCATTTAGTTAGATTCACTAGATCTTTTAATACTTAATTAACCTAATTTAAAACTTACCTCTTATTCCTTCTTGCTTAAATATGACATAATATAAAAAGAATACAAAGACACCATATAACACTTGACTTATATAAATAAACTAATTAAACCTTAGAAGCTACTTAATATGTTTGGATATCTTTTCTTTTTATATTGCATATTTTTATAAAATATTTTAAGAACACTTAACCCAATTAAATAAGATAAAGTGAGGATCTGATCACCTTTTCTTGGCCCACAATCATAATCCTACATTTTCATTGACTTAAGACTTTAACTTAAAATTAATTAGACATTGACCCCTAAAGATTTTCAAGTTCAATAGGATAAGAAATCCTAAAAGTTGGATCGAGTTAAGATTAGTCAATTTAATTGGTATCTAGGAAAGTGATTCAAAAATTACATCTCGAAGGAAGGTGGTTCATTAATTGATTCCGTTCGTTGATCTAGCCAACTTAGTTGGTATCTAAGAAAAGCAACGGGGGGACCCCCACCAACCATATACTTATCTGACCAATTGAGTGGCTAGCCTTTTACTTGGAGTGCTTGAAGGTGACCTTGATAGTTAAAAACTATCTAGATCTAGGTTAATCCTAGGATAGAGTTGATTTGATTTCATCACTTGTTTAAAAAATAAAAAAAATAAAAATAATTAAAAACAATCTTTGCATCCACCGTCTCTGGGTCTAGGACTCTCTTAGGATTTTCATCTTTAGAACTTCTCTCTTTCTTTCTCTTTTCTTCTTCTTCTTCTCTCTCTCTTTCTTAAAAAAAAAATCAAAAGGAGATTGTTCTGATCTAGACCTCTTGAAATCAATCAGAACAATCTGATAAATTAGATCTGTGCTAGAAATATGAATTTCTATAATAGAGAAGATGAGCTGTCTCATAAATTAGATCACCTACTAGCTATTAGACACTCTCTTTCTATAACTTTTCTTTCTACATAACAAGTTGAATGTACAGCCGTGTATCAATTTTTCGAGTTTAGGTATCAGCAATTTCATCAAGATCAAACCCAAATAGCCTACGAACTAGGAAATAACTCATTTTTTTACAACTACAATCCAAGTTGGCATGTTCCACCAAATTTTTCGTGGAACCCACGCCCAGTGGGTACCCCAGCAATATGAGGATCTACGTTTGTAGAAGCACCCTATTATGATATGCCCTATTCACAATATCAACCTTTTCTAACTATCTATAGCCCATCATTTGAAGAGAAGATTTTGCAAGTACTAAATAGGATTGAAAGTACCAATCAGCTCCTTCACTCCTTTATGCAATTCTTAGCCAAAATAGAAATTCAAGTCAATCAATCAATAATTACAATCAGTAGAAAAGAGGAAGGAGAGCTGTTTAGTTAGTCTGAGAATAACTCAGAGGGACAATACCTGGCTAAAATTTTTAATATCCCTATAATTTTTTCTAAACAATCGATTATGACTCTCGGGAATGAAATAGTCTTAAAACAATCCTGCACAACCAAAGTGACCAATACATATAATTTGACTAAGACAGAAATATATAGGGAGAAATTCGAATGGTGAGATGAACCAATTTCATTATCACCCTACTTACCTATGGCCCCCTTCCCAAGTGCCCTAGAATCACCCATTTCTTTTTATAAGAAGGACAGACAAATAGGAGAAATACTGAAATCAGTTGAGACTTCTCAGGAACCACAAACGGATAACATAATAGAGGAAGTTACACCATAATTCTCTCCCAGGATTCCTTAGATCCCTATTTAGCTCACTTCGAGGTGGATAATTTTGATATCGATGGGTATATCATAAAAATAAATGATCTAGTCGATACGCCCTATCCTAAAACTATCCTACTTTGGATTAAAAAATATGAGCCATCACCTAACCCTCCAATAGCCCTCTTGTTAGAATCACCACCTGCTCTAGAATTGAGGCCACTTTCTGACACACCTACTGACACCCTTCTAGTGATCCATAATCAGGAAGCCCAACTTGTAGATATTTTAAAAATATATAAAAAAGCTGTTGGATGGGATATCTCTGAAATGAGGGATAATGATATTGAGATTTTTATGATTGATTTTTTTATTTTCAGCACTACTTTCGAGGACTGTCTCCAAAATCTTTCTACGATGTTAAAACGATGTATGGAGACATATTTAGTATTAATTTAAAAAAAAATATCATGCTATAGATTGGAAAGAGATGATGCCGAAACATGTCATACCTGAGACAGAAATTAGAGTAGATCAGGTTATAATTGAAGAAACTCTTAAACTGCCAATTCTAATCTCGATCAACAAACACAATCCCTTCCTGATCATCAAAAAAATTATGAGAATATTGTTAGTCTCTGTATTGCGTGCTTATCCAGTACATTCTATTGGTCTAGACTAATCATTGTAGAGCATTCCATCAATATTTTTCAGTTACGATGACAAGGCCTCCTCATTGGCCTTATCCTTCTGAAACCTTGAGAGACATACCCAAGTTGGTTATAGGTGAGACTCCCTCATAGCGTCCGACTGAAGACGTTCTTTTTGGGAGGTAACCCAGCTTATGCAATATTTTTAATTTTTTATCATTTTGTAGGAATCTCTAGAAAGATAATTAGCCAAGTTGAATCTCTATAGTGGAGTGGATGAGTGATGCTGCTAGCTAAGTTGGGGGGAGAGCCACGTTCACACCAACTGAAATCAAGAACATACCACACCCTACAATGAAGGACCTCTCAATCAACATTGCACACATCAAACTCAAGTGGTGTCCTTCCTTGTTACATTCTATTTTAGCTTTATTATGATTCTCTTCTTCCATTGGGGACAATAAAAATTAAGTTAAAGAAAAGAATAACTAATTTAATTAAGTCCTCGAGTATGGTAAGAAATAATTAGCTTTGTGTACTTAAATTTTGTCTCGATTTAGAATTAATCAGGCATCCTAATCAATGAGTGACTGACGGTCTAGATAATTTTAAAGATATCGAGGAGAAAATTATTAAGAACACCCAATAAATAGAAGGATTTAGACCAGAATGAATTTTGGGGTAATTCTAGAACTCTCTTCTTGCCTATCTCGATGAAAAATCTACTTCATGAGGGTATGGATGTAAATATCAAAGTATGAAAAAGAAATCTTAACAAAAAAAAGAGTTTTTAGCATTTCTCACTAAGTAACCAGGCTCCTTCGTCTAAGTAAGCATTGTTGTTGGCATCAAAAGGTGAGAATATGAAGAAATCTCTTGTATAGTCAGCTTTAACTCGTAGTCTTTTTGATTCGAGTCAGTAAGCCTGAGGGGTGTTTTACACCTAATACCCTAATGTCAATTGATTTGAGAGTCATTAGCCTAAAGCTTGCTACAAGAGTCAATTAGAAAGCTTAAGGGATTAGGACATTGCACCGACTGTACATAAAAATATATTTTTTTTAAAATAATAACAAAAAAAAAAAGAAAAAGAGAGAGAATAAGGGAAATAACTGCAAAAAGATACTATACCAAATCCACAGTAACTTAGATGACTTAAAGAGTATAGTGGGGAGTTGATGAAAGAAGATCTCTAAAATTTTTATGGCTAATACTCAACCACTAATTGGATCGAATTGATAATCCAATGAAGTATCTCTTTAATGATCTAGTCGGGTATCAGCTACCATTAAGAATGCCTAGGATAACTTTCGATTGAGGTGCACATTGCTAATATATCTATTTTACTCGAGGACGAGTAAAGTTCAAGTTGGAGGGTATGATGAATACTTAATTTAAGTCACTAAAGATATTAAATATTATAATAATTAATATTATTTTATTAAATTTTGATGCTCTCTAATTTATTTTGCAGATAATTAGGAGTTTGGGTTTATACAATTCAAATTAGACTCAAATCGGATCAGATTTGAGTGAACTAGGTAACCAGCTCCTATTCAAGTATGAACATGACTTAAATCTCAAAGACTCAAATTAAAAGATCACTCTTCATGAAGATCTAAGAGTGAATGCAACTTATTGATCAATGGAGGAGAAGCAATATAAAGATCCAAGAGTCCTTATTCATGCTCCCACCTCTCTTTTTATGAAACCCTAGCCTCCTCTTTATAAATACACCCTAGCCCTCCTTTCTTAAGACATTAGCCCCCTTGTGGGGTTCTTCATCTTCTCTCCTCTCTCTTCCTCCTCTCTTCCATCAAAGCTCCTTTCTTTCTCTCTTTCCATCAAGCCAATGCCTAAGTTCTCTCCAAGCACTGCCCTTATCTCTCCTTCTTTTTTCTCCATAAGTCTAAGGGAGGTACTAACCCTAGCATGCCTTCCATCAAATCTATGAGAGATCCTAATTCTAGTGCTACTATCTTTCTTTTTCATATTTCCATATTACCATCTACCTTTTTTTCTTAAAGTTTCTGTACCAAGCTTTCCAGCCATCCTGCTACTGTTTGCATGGAGGAAGATGAAAAGATTTAAGGAAGCATATCACCATCGGGCGCAGCTAGAAGATCAACTTGGTTTAGTTGTCTTGTATCGCAACTTTATGTCTTTTTTTTTATGTATACTTTCTTATTTGATTAACGAAAAGTAATTTTATTACAATTTTCATACTTCTTTCTTAGTTTCTTGCAATCGATTATTTTTTTTTTATATTTTCAAAATAATCAACTAAGATCCCTGCGGATACGATCTCGACTCATCCTATCTATATAGTAGTAAGTAGGATTAATTCTAATGTGCTATGACATGCATCATCAATCTCGAAGTCTTCAAAGAAGGGATCAACAACCCTTACCTCCTAAGTGTTATATTAACTACGTGCCTTTGAATATTTTTAGGAGGTACTAATGGAGATACAAGCCAAGCTGCCTGAGCCTTCGAAAATACGGACGAAGTCAGAGTGCCACCGCAACCCAAATAAATATTGCCTCCACTATCGAGAGAATGGTCATGACATTGAAGATTGCATTCAACTCTAAAATGAGATTAAGGGGCTCATCAAGTAGAGGAGGCTGAATCACTTTGTTCAGAGGGTAGCACCTTAACGTCGACCTCTGAAAGCTCAACAGCCATCTCCTTTACCTCAGCAACTATTCCCTCTACCTCAACTGCAGTCAATACTAATGCAGCAAGATTGGTAGGAAATAGGAGGACAGGCAATAGTAGAAGACTGACCCATCTGGAAAGAAATTCATATGATAACTGAGGGGTCATCCGGATCGGTGGAGCTTCCGGAGGTGAAGAGGCCAAGGCTAGAAGATAGGCATGAAGAAGCCATTATCTTCACCGAGCGAGATGCAGAAGGTGTACTTGCCCCACACAATGATGTGGTGGTTGTGACAGCAAATATCACTGATTTTAGTGTACACCATATTTTTTTGATAATAGAAGCTCGGTTGATATTTTGCATTATTCTATCTTCATCCAAATAGGGTTTACTCTAGACCAGCTAAATAGATTCGACACTCCGATTCAAGGTTTTTCTGAAAGTTCAGTGATTTCAGAGGAGATGATTAAGCTCCCTGTTACTATGGGTACTCCACTGTAGAGAAAATAATCCAAGTTAACTTTCTGATAGTTAAACTTTCTTCGGCCTGTCACGCAATCCTTGACCATGCATGCTTATAGACTTTAAAGGCTGTTGTATTGAGCTATCACTTGATGGTAAAGTTTCCAACCAAGACTGGAGTGGGACAAATTCGAGGCAATTAGGCCATGGCTCGACAATGCTTCATCGCCAAGCTTCAAGTAGAAGGCCAGCCAGCCCAAGTGTAGGTCCGGTCTGAACTTCTAATAGAGTTAGACACTCGAGATAATTTGGTCAAGGAACGTGCCCAGCCAACTGAGGACCTCTTGGATGTTCCTCTAAGGAAAGAGGCTCCCAACCGAATGATGAAGATCGGCTCACACCTGGATGAGGTAACCAAGAGTCAACTAATTGCTTTTTTGTAGGAGAATGTAGATCTTTTTGCCCGATCGACCGCAAACATACTTGGTATAGATCCAACGGTGATATCCCACCACTTGAAGGTAGATCTCACCTGCCACCCATGAAGTAGAAGAAGTGGAGCTTTGCTTCGGAGCGTCAGAAGGCCATAGTCGAGGAAGTGGACAAATTGCTTAAGGCTGGCTTCATCAGGGAGGTCATGTACGTAGATTGACTGGCAAATATTGTGCAGATCAAGAAGTCGAATGAAAAGTGGCACATGTGCATTGACTTCATTGATCCGAATAAAGTCTGTCCTAAAGACAGCTATCCACCATCTCGGATCGACTAGTTGGTGGACACTACTTCTGGGCATGAACTTTTTAACTTCATGAATGCCTTTGTCGGTTATAATCAAACCCGGATGGCATCTGAAGATGAGGAGAAAACAGCCTTTATCATTGATCGTGGACTTTTCTATTACAGGATGATGCTTTTTGGCCTAAAAAATACAGGGGCTACCTATCAGCAGTTGGTGGATAAGATTTTTAAAGACCAACTTAGCTGTAATATGGAGGCATATGTAGACGACATGTTTGTCAAGAGCCGAGCTGTCCAGATTATATTACCGACCTTCGAGAGATTTTTGACACCCTCTGTCGATTTTGAATGAAGCTGAATCTGACAAAGTGTGCCTTCAAAATTACTACGAGCAAATTTTTTGGGTTTATGATCTCTCGAAGAGGTATTGAAGTAAATTTCAAAAAGATCAAGACAACCCTTGAGATGATGCCACCAAGAACCATCGGAGAGATGCAGCGTCTTACCGACAAGGTCGCTTCACTCAACCACTGTCTCTAGATCGGCTGAGAGGTGCTTCTCTTTCTTTCAAACCCTCAGACAATCAAAAGACTTTCAGTGGACTGTCGAATGTCAGAAGGCATTTGAGGAATTAAAGCAGTACCTCAGCTCTCCACCATAGCTTTCGAAGTCCCAGTCTGGTGAGGAATTGCTATTATATATCGCCGTTTCTCCAGTGGCAATCAGTTCAATCCTTATCTAAAAAGAAGGATGGGTTCAGAAGCCCATATATTATGCTAGCAAAGTCCTTCATGATGCGAAAACTAGATACCCCAAGTTCGAGAAGTTGATTCTTGCACTGGTAGTCATGGTGAGAAAGCTACGGTCTTATTTCTAGGCTCACACCATAGCACTGCTTAAAGATCAACCGATCAAGGCCGTTCTGCACCTCCCAGATATCTGTAGATGTATTGTAAAGTGGACTCTGAAACTTACTGAATTGGATGTGCAGTACCATCCGAGGCTTTCCATTAAAACCCAGGTGTTGGCAGACTTTATCCTTGAATGCACCCTCTCGGATGAAAAAAGCTCAAAAGCTACAGAAGTCTGGAAAGCTGGAGAAAGCTCAAAAATTGAAGAGGTAGATACAAGATGTAACTCAGAGGAGTTATTGATACTACATGTTGACGGCTCATCAAATACGATAGGAGCAGGAGCTGGGCTCATCTTAACCAATCCTAAAGGAGACATGGTGGGATGCGCTTTGCATTTTGAATTTCCAACCACCAACAACGAGACATAATATGAAGCTCTACTTGTTGGTCTCAAAGTGGTGAGAGAGGTGGAGGCCCAGCATCTAAAAGTTTCTAGTAACTCCCAACCAGCTGTTGGACAAATCAAGGATGAATACGAGGCTCGAGAGGAGAACATGAAGAAATACTTTTAAAAGGTAAAGGACTTAACCTTGGCCTTCTTGAGTTTTGACATTCAGCAGGTCCTTAGGGTGGATAACGTCAGAGCAGATACGCTATCGAAGTTAGCAGCCTTATTATCCAATGACTTGCAAAAAAAGACCTACTTTGAAGTACTGAAAACCTTGAGCCTCAAAGAGTCTCTCGTCATCTAGTAAGTTGATGAAGAGCCCTGTTGGATTGATCCTCTACTCAAGTATCTCAGATCAGGTGAGCTACCACTTGACCGCAAGGAAGCTCGAAAGATAAGAAAGCAGGCCGCTCACTATGTTCTGTATGATGACAAGTTGTATAGGCAGTCTTTCTTCCTACCTCTATTGAAGTGCTTGTGCCCGTCTGAGACAGACTACGCACTGTGGAAAATTTATGAAGGAATCTATGGAAGCTACTTGGGGGATAGATCCCTATCTAATAAAATTCTTCGGTAGGGTTACTATTGACCTACGATGCAGCTAAATGCAACTAACTTTATCAGAAACTACGATAGGTGCCAATGAAATTCTAAAATTCAGCATCAACCGGCAGCACTTTTAAACCCCATTAGTGGCCCATGGCTGTTTGCTCAATGGGGGATTGATATTCTTGATCTTTTTCCTCTCACATTAGGTCAACGTAAGTTTCTCTTGATAGCTATCGACTACTTCACAAAGTAGATCGAAGTCGAGCCTTTGGCCCGTATAATCGAGGCAAGAGTAAAAGATTTTATCTGAAAATCTATCATCCGTCGCTATCATCTTTCCAAAGTACTGATTACGGACAATGGTAGACAGTTTAGTAGTACTCAACTTCACGAATTCTATAGAAAGCATGAAATAGAGCACCGCTTCACCTCGATCGGCTATCCACAGGCAAATGGAGAGATAGAGGTAACCAACAGAACTCTTTTGTAGGGCTTGAAGGTCATAATAGTCCAGACTAGAGGGTCATGGATAGATGAGCTTCATCATGGGCTATGGGCTTATCAGATCACTCAGAAGCTCCTAACTGGTGAGACTCCTTTCAACCTCATATTTAAGATTGAAGCGGTTATACCTGCAGAATTTGGACTCCCATCCCTTAGGGTGGAGAAGTATAATGAAGACACCAACTCAGTATGGCTCTGGGCTAACCTTGATCTGATCGAAGAAAGTAGGGAGCATACTGCTGTGAGAATGGCTGTCTATCATCAGAGGATAGCCAGATACTATAACGCTCGAGTCAAGACCAAGGAGTTCCCAGTTGGTGACCTAGTGCTACGACGCACTGAAGTTTCACAGCCCATCGAGCAGGAAAAATTGTCACCCATCTAAGAGGGCCCTTATCAAGTGGATGAGGTGGTGCGTATTGGGACCTATCGGCTAAAGCAGCTCAATAGGACTCCACTTCTTAGGCCATGAAATTCAGCCAACTTGCGCATATACTATCAATGATGTTGTAACATCTTGCCATTATATACATGAAATTTTAGGTTCATTAATTTGTGTTCGCATGTGGAAATGGCATGAGAAGTTTAAAACTCCTGTCCAACGAGCTCTACAAAAAATTTTTTAAACAAAATCATACTTGATGAATGAAGGCTAACCAAAAAGGATCTTCGGAGGGCTAACCAAAAGGATCCTCAATCTACAATCGAAAGTAGAGCAAAAATGTTGCTCGCATCTTCGAGTAGAGTAAAAATGCCACTTGCATTAGCGAGCAGAGCAAAAATGCTGCTTGCATCTTCGAGCAGAGTAAAAATATCACTCGCATCAGTGAGCAGAGCAGAAATGCCACTCGTATCAATGAGCAGAGCAAGGGGGTTGCTCGAATAATTGCCTTCGATCGATTTTGACTTGGGAAGTCCTTTTGATCAGGACTTTGGTCATCGAGGCTCCTCTACTCGGGATCATTTTAGCTCTAGTTCTATGATAAAGTTTGGTCCTTTAAATCAGAATGGATTCATCTAAATCCCTAAGGTCGGAATTGCATTGTATACCTTACTGGTTGGGACAACTCTAAGTTCCTTAAGTCGGGACTAGCCTCTGTATGCTGAGCAAAAAAAATGCATCCATAAATAAAGACAATGCAAATGGCAAGAAGGATAATTTCTTTCCATTCAAATATTTATAGAAAAAAATGGTGTCTAAAGTGCCACCTTACAAAAAAAAAAGAAAGGAAAGAGAGAAGATGAGGAGTTTCGATCCTCATCCGATGAGAAGGTCCCCACCTCTTCATCATTGTTCCCAAGCTGGAGGAATTGGAGCTCTAGATACAACATTTTCTATAGCAAACGGACCTTACAATCCTTGAAATCGAGAATAAAAGTAGCAGCAGCAATGTCGATAGCCTCTTCGAACTCCGCAGAGGTCCGAGACTCCTCAGCATAGTGCGTTCGGACACTGAATGAAATCCACCCAGACTGGGGGGTACGTCCACTCTCAGAAGGTGGTAGGGCCCGAGGGTTGGAGGGCACCCCACGAAAGGAAGATAGTCCAGCATGCCTAGTCCTTGCTCTCTCTTAGGCCGCTCTCACAAAGGCCCTCTATTTCTTTATCCTAGCCTTGATTGCTGATAAGGGTAGATATAGAGGTGGTGCCATCACGATGAAGGAAAGAAAAAGTTTTTGCAAGGAGAAAGAGACAAAATGTAGGGTTCAACTGGCCTTTGGGCCCTATTTATAGACATCAGTGCCTACATCAACTGCCAATCGATAGCTTGAAGAAATACAGCTATCCATCAGGCAATAAATGGCATTATCCTATTGGAAGAGTCAGCAAGCGTCGTTCCCCATAACTACTTGCATTGAAAAGTGCAAGGCGAAGATGCCGTCCAAATAATTACCTTAGATCGGCAAGCGCAAACAATTGTCTCAGAACAGCAAGCATGAACAACTACCTTCGATTGGCATGAGTGAGTGATTGCCTTTGATCGACCCAAGTCTCAGTGACCTTTGATTGACCCAAGTCTCAACGGCCTTCGATCGGTCCTAATTTAAAACTGACTTGGCTACCATTGATGTTCCTTTGCTCGAAACACTCTGACTTTCTACGATTGGAGCTAAGTTCATTACGGAGCCTAGTGTCCTAAATCAGCTTGCGTGTTGAATAAGAGTGTGCGATCACAAGTGAAAGGTAGAAAGTAAGAAGAGGAACAAATTTTATTCATTCATTCTCTACAAAATATTTACCATAAGAGTTTTTATAACGAGCTTAGAAGGTTTGGATACAAAGCAAAAAAAGAGAAAAGTAAAAGTCTAAGAGGCGGCACCTGGAGCTGGGATGTCCGTCACAGGTATGTCGGCTACAGTGGGTTCCCAAAGCTCATCCAAAAAATTCAAATTTAGTTCTGGATACTTGACAGTAATCCTATCATGTACCAACTGCTTTCCACCAGCATAGGCATTAGCAAAAAACTTGATTTTCTCATCCTCATTTTCTACCGATGTTTGGAAGTCCACAACAGCCCCAGAGGTGGCCTCTGCTGCCTTCTTCTCTGTTGCCTCCAACTGAGCTTCAAGCTTCTTTATTTTTTTTTTGCAATCAGGAGTTCTCCTCGACAGCTCTTGTTAGTGCCACTTTAGCATCTTCAGCTCTTCTTTCAGTGACATCGGCCCTCATGGAGGCCTCTCCGACCTCCCTCTCAGCCTTATCTTTCGTATCCTTGAGCGTCTCGACGTCGGCTTGGTGCTTCCTTGCCTCAGCTGAGAGCTCGAGGCAACTCTCCATGTATCCATTCAGATAATGAGCGAGCTATCAAGAGAAACCTCTTATCAGTGAATGCAATAAATATATGTTTAAAATAAATAGTTGCAAAAATCTCAACTTATCCAGATGAAGCTCTCCACAGTTTTTCTCCTCACCTCCCTGCACGGCTCGACTAGCAGCTTGGTTGCATCGGCTGGAAAGAACATACCGATGAATAGCTCGTGCATTAACTAATAGTCTTTTAAGGCTGAAATCTTGAGCCTTAGTGTAGTCGGTGAGGTCTCGAAAGTCCCAGCTTCTCTAGCTGGCTCATCTTTCGGAGAGAATGAGATGACAGGAGGAGTCGGTAAGCTCAAAATTATCTCTTCAGGGGCCGACAGACTCCAGATTGCCTCTTCAGAAGCTTGGCTCATTTAGCTTCTTTGATCTCCATCAGAAGCTGAAGAAGTCGAGCCAACCGTTATAACTCTAAGGTCGCTGGTGTGAGGAGGCTCAAGACCCTCAGACCCAGAAGCTGGCAGCATGGGGGGACAGCTAATCTTGATTTAGGTGCTTCGGCCACCCATAGGTTCAGCTATCCTTTTTCGATGGACATGCTTCTCCAATTTTTTTATCAAATTTAGATCTATCTCTACAACCATCTTTGCAAGGTAAAAATTGAACGGTTAGTGTGAAAGTGAAGCAAAAATCAAAGAACACATAGCTTTGAGATAGAAAATCTATATGTACCTTGGGGAGCAGTTTGATTGATGTCGATGTTAAATAGTGTTTGTGCCGATAGAAGTTCCTTTAGCGCTAGAATCTTGATGTTATGTAAGGTCTCCACTTCTTACCTCAAGTGCTGATCCAGTAAAGGCTCTTTTAGTATGGCCTCTTGGGGTTTGTCCTAGACGATGAACCCCTAGTCCTCATCTCATGTTTGGGAGATGAAGAGGAATCGCTCCTTCCACCCATGGACTGTGGTAGGAGCATCTTGTATCAGTGGGCAGACGTTCTTCTTCCTTCGCATCATTACTACCACCACCCATGCGAATTCGGATGCCTCTTGAGGCTGAATTAAGAAATGAAGAGCGCGATGCTGGGATCAATCCCAGGTAGTATGTATACAACGGTAAAGTCATAGATATGTCATCAAGAGTTTGGAACTATCGAACATGGCGACATCTCGAGATACTGAAAGAGAGTCATGAAAAAGAGATGGAGAGGAAGCCTCAGCCCAGCCCGGAAGCATTCTTTATAGATGCTCATCCGGTCTAAGGGAGGGTGGTAAACTTGATCATTTGGCCCTAAAATTTTCAATTGAAATTTTGGAGGAATTTGAAACTACTTATGAAGCAGTATCATGTCCCGTTCCATCAGCTCGGACCAAAATCTCAGTGGCACAAAATCGGAGTCTCCAGAGGCCATCTCCCTGACAAAAAAAAATTCTAAAAGCAACAGTCGGAAGAAGAGGGAGACTCATAATGAAGAGAGAAGGATAAACCCTAAAAGCTTATGCCCAGTCTCGCTTGAGGCTTTAAATAGCCTCAAAGTTCAAATCATCTCCAAGCGATGCTTCTTTTTAGAGCATTGATTATTGTAGGCATAAATTGATAAAGTGATAGCGGATGCTTGACGTGTGGCAACTCTTGATGGGATGTAATTCCTACCACCGATATGGTAGTTAATGCCAGCAATAGACGAATCATACCCTGCGCCACTTTTGAAGAGGCATGCGAGAACATGCGATGGTACTTGCCACATAGAGATGATTTGAATTTCTATTCTTTTAAACACGTGCACAATAGGTACAAGTTGTGTACGGCTCAAATTTTGGCTCAGACTATGGCTCGAGCTATACTTTGCTTGAAATATGGCTCAGTTTGCACATTTACTAAGTTATAGCTCAGATCATATTTTATGATTTTAATTATAGCTAAGTTTTTAATTAATACAGATTGAAATCTGATCAATTCAGCTCAAAATGTGATTTATACTAATCCATTCAAAAACTATAAATACCAGTAACAAAAATGAATTTCATTCATTTACATCAAAATGGTTACAAAGTTTAGATTATAGAAGAAAAAGAAAAGAGATATAAATCACTGCTTTGGAACACCACCAAGACAACTTGCTCCAGAATAGCCTTCCTTGATGCCAGTAGGCTCTTCAATCTGGACGGCCGCATTGATTTTATTTGCTTCAGCAGAGTAGTGAGATATCCTCACAAATTTCTCTGCGCTATCTACTACCACAGCCAACAAACTTTCATCTAAAAGGTCAGCTTGAAGAAGCTTGATACTGTCAGCAGAGAGATGTGCCCGGGCCATTATTTTGCATCTCTCAAAGCTTGTGAAAAATACAATTGTTGGGTATAAAATACCCACAGCCGAAGTCCTCAGCGGAATCGACTACATGACAACTCCGCCCGGACTCTTACGGGAGCCGGACTCCGCCAACAACTACAACCGCGAGCAGACTTCGTCCGGACTCCTACGGGAGCCGGACTCCGCCAACCACTACAACCGCAAGCGATCTCTGCCCGGACTCCTACGGGAGCCGGGCTCCGTTCTCAACTCCAACCACTGGTAAGCCCCTGTCCGGACTCCTACGAGAGCCGGACCTCTCCTTTGACTTTAATTGCAGGGAGACTCCGCCCGGACTCCTACGGGAGCCGGGCTTCATCCTCGACTCCAACGGCTGCAAGACAGACTGCGTCCGGACTCCTACGGGAGTCGGACTCCTCCGACAACTTCAACTGCAAGTAGACTCTGCCCGAACTCCTACGGGAGCCGGGCTCCGTCCTCAACGTCAACTGCTGGTAAGCTGTCCGGACTCCTACGGGAGCCGACCTTCGCCTTTAACTTTGATTGCAGGAAGACTCCGCTCAGACTCCTACGGGAGCCGGGCTTCATCCTCGACTCCAACGGCTGCAAGACAGACTGTGTCCGGACTCCTACGGGAACCGGACTCCGCCGACGACTTCAACAGCAAGAAGACTCCGCCCGGACTCCTACG
Organism: Elaeis guineensis; assembly: GCF_000442705.2. Taxonomy (NCBI): domain Eukaryota; kingdom Viridiplantae; phylum Streptophyta; class Magnoliopsida; order Arecales; family Arecaceae; genus Elaeis; species Elaeis guineensis. Next base: position 48,532,493 of record NC_026005.2, read on the forward strand.
GGAGCTGGGCTCCGTCCTCAACGTGAACTGCTGGTAAGCTGTCCGGACTCCTACGGGAGCCGACCTTCGCCTTTAACTTTGATTGCAGGAAGACTCCGTCCGGACTCCCACGGGAGCCGGGCTCCACCCACTACCCCAACCGCAAGGAGGACTCTGCCCGGACCCCTACGTGGGGTCAGACTCCGACCACGGCCGAACTTCAGCCGGCAGATCTGCACTTCCAGGCCGCAATCACGGCCACGATTCTGCTACACTTCCTGCGGTGGATTTCGCGCAGCTCCACCACTCCCTGACAGACCGCAGTAACGATCGCAGCACTGCTCCACTCCCTACGACGGATCCCACGCGGCTCCATTACTACCTGACAGGCCACGATAAATGATCGCGATCCTGCTCCACCTCCTGCAATGGATACCGCACGATTCTCCCATCCGCTGGCAAATCACGACAACAAACGCCGCCCCACTTCACGCGGCAGACTCCACGTGGCACGCCCCAGTGATAGCCACGGGTCCATTCCACTACTCTTCACAACAAACTCCGCCTGACCCTGGGCAGCCCACTGCCAGACGGTTACAGATACCGCCATCAATCCGTTATCTTTCCCGCCTATAAAAAGAGGAAACCCAGATACGTTATTCTATAAGCTCATTTCTTATCTCAAAACTCTGCTAAATTCTCCGTTCGAGCGCTCCATCCTTGTTGAGGCAGAGAACTGACTTGAGCGTCGGAGGGTCTTGCCGGAGCAACCCCACCTCCGGTTTAGACTTCCCTTGCAGGTCCCGACGGCGACCGCGACTTCCCCGACTCCAGCTTCTCCGGCGCAAGGGGATTTTTGCACCAACAGGATTGGCGCTAGAAGGAGGGCTTGAACCTTCGCAGTACCCTTGTTCTTAAAGGAGCGTTCAACGGAGCCGCCTCCGATCATCTTCTCCGACACCCACTCCTTATTTTCCCCCGCTGGGTCCACACTCGATGCCTCCACGCAAGGCATCCACGCGACGGTCCACGGCCTCCGCGGCCAGGTCTCAGGCTCCAGCCTCCTCTCCTATTTCTCAACCTCCTCCTCCTCCTCCTCCAGCGGCGGCGGTCGGCGTGGAGCAGTTTGACTTGCTGGCACAGCAGGTCAGAGGCCTCGTCGAAGCTGTGCAAGCAATGCAGCAGCAGCAGCCGCAGGCGTCAGCGCACCCGGAAAGGGCATCTCCGGAATGCCAGAACCCGACGGCGGGGCGGGCCACCTGGGCCAGCCGCCCCGTCCTTCCTGGGAAAACAAACTCGAGGGTAGAGAGCCCTCAATCGGACCACGACTCCACCCCTGGAAGATCCCTGCCCCCGTTCTGCCAGAGGACCCTCGAGACTCGAAGTCGAGAGGATTTCCTGGACCGGAGGCTCCAGGAGATGAACCGGCGGATTGAAGAACTCCGCCATGCACCCCCCGCTTATGGTGAGGACATTTGTACTGACCCTCCCTTCTCCCAAACGATCATGCAGGAACCGATCCTGCCAAACTTCAAGCTTCTCCAGTTCGAAAGCTACGACGGGACTTCAGACCTGGTTGATCATCTGGAGGCCTTTCGGACGATGATACTGCTTCACGGTGCTCCTGACGCCATTTTATGCCGGGCTTTCCCGTCTACTTTGAAGGGAGCAGCGAGGAACTGGTATTCGACTTTGAAACCGGGTACCATCTTCTCCTTCGATCAAATGAGCCACCAATTTGTGGCCCATTTTGTCAGCAGCCGGCGCCCCCGGAAGGGTTCGGAGTCCCTCATCAACATCAAGCAGAGGGAAGGGGAGTCCATACGGGCCTACATCAATCGCTTCAATATCGCGGCGCTGGAGGTCCGGAACTTGGATCAATCAGTTGCCATGACCGCCCTGAAAGGCGGCCTTCAGAAGAATGATCTTTTGTTCTCCCTGGAGAAGAAGTATCCCAGGGATTTTGCCGATTTGCTGGCCCGGGCTGAGGGATACGTCCGAGCGAAAGAAGCCTTCAAAATGAAGGATGAAGAGATAGCAAGGGAGCGGCAAGCGGGAGATTCGAGTAAGCCCGCAGTGGAAAAAAGGCCAAAGGAAGTCCGGCCTCATTCTCGATCCCCTCCTGGGCATAAGCACGCCCATACTCCACCCCAGGCACGCAGGCAAAGAAGCCCGGACCGCGGGGTTCGGCGGGGTTCCCCACCAGGGAGATTCCGCAACTACGCCCCCCTCAACGCCTCGAAGGCCCAGGTATTAATGGAGGTCAGGGAGCAGCTCCCTAGGCTGGAGAGGATGCGCACACACCACGGGAAGCGCAACCCCAACAAGTTCTGCCTCTACCACCGCGACCACGGCCACGACATAGAGGAATGCATCCAGCTCCAGGACGAGATCGAGGAGCTCATTCGGCGAGGTCGACTTGACAGATTCATCCACCGCAGGCCTGAGGGTAGGGGAGACCGGCCAAGAGCCCTTCCACAGCCTGAACCACCGAGAAGGGAGGAGCAACCCGGGGACCGGCCTCCCATCGGGACCATCGACTCCATCACCGGAGGGCCTCAAGGAGGGGCGGGCCACCCGCGACCAAGGAGCTCGGAAAACCTGTAAATGTATCACTTACAATTTCACCTTGAATCTAATTTTCTTTCTACTTAATGTACTGGCATGGATTTATTATGACTGGATACGACCCCACCGAACGTTTAAAATATAGCCATGTCAGGAACAGGAGGAGAACCTCGTCCTGACATGAGCAAAGTCGAAGGCCCAGTTCTTTTAGACCGGATGGGGGGAGAGGCCTTACAACGCCCTAATGTGCCCCCACAGCCATGTCAGGAACAGGAGGAGAACCTCGTCCTGACATGAGCAAAGTCAAAGGCCCGATTCTTTTAGACCGGATGGGGGGAGAGGCCTTACAATGCCCTAATGTGCCCCCACAGCCATGTCAGGAACAGGAGGAGAACCTCATCCTGACATGAGCAAAGTCGAAGGTCCGGTTCTTTTAGACCGGATGGGGGGAGAGGCCTTACAATGCCCTAATGTGCCCCCACAGTCATGTCAGGAACAGGAGGAGAACCTCATCCTAACATGAGCAAAGTCAAAGGCCCGGTTCTTTTAGACCGGATGGGGGGAGAGGCCTTACAGCACCCTAACGCACCCCCACAGCCAAACCGGAAATGGGAGGAGAACCTCACACTGGCTCGAACAAAAAGGAAGACTTCACCCGGACTCCTACGGGAGCCGGTTTCTGCCCATAAGGAAGACTTCACCCGGACTCCTATGGGAGCCGGGTTCCGCCCACAAGGAAGACTTCACCCGGACTCCTACGGGAGCCGAGTTTCGTCCATAAGGAAGACTTCACCCGGACTCCTACGGGAGTCGGGTTCCATCCACAAGGAAGACTTCACCCGGACTCCTACGGGAGCCGGGTTCCGCCCACAAGGAAGACTTCACCCGGACTCCTACGGGAGCCGGGTTCCGCCCACAAGAAAGACTTCACCCGGACTCCTACGGGAGCCGAGTTCCATCCACAAGGAAGACTTCACCCGGACTCCTACGAGAGCCGGGTTCCAGCCACGACGCCAGGGAAGACTTCACCCGGACTCCTACGGGAGCCGGGTTCCAGCCACGATGCCAGGGAAGACTTCACCCGGACCCCTACGGGAGCTGGGTTCCGTCCACGACGCCAAGGAAGACTTTCGGCACCGATTAGGAAGACAACGACATCTCCGAAATAATGTGGGGCCCAGACGGCCAAGCTCGGGCTTGTGGCCACGCACGACGAGAAAGGCGAGCTAACGCATCGACGACCGGGCGCCCCCTGACGATGTCTACATCAGACAAGTCAAACGACAAGAAAGGTTCGGCAGATGGCAATATTAGTGCAACGCGCAGACGAGGTAACACAAAATGCTCTTTTTATTCCATTTCCGATATACACACTACAAAGCCAGGAAGGCCAAGGAAAGAAGGGCAAAACGATAAAAAGAAAGTAACTACATGACAAGACAGAAAGACAAAAAGAGCTCTAAGAAGGCCCTGCTCCCTCCGACCTAGAGTTATCTATTTCGTTCCTCAACCAGGACTGCCTCAGATTCTCAATCTCCTCTTCTAGCTCTTCCCTCTTCCGCAGCGCGTCCTGGAGCGCCCGACGAAGTTGCTGGCTCTCAGCCTCCACCTCTCGACGCCTCTTCCTCAAAACTTCAGACTCCGCCTCCGCGTCCGCGATGGCCCGCCGCTCGAGTGCCAGTTGGATCTTCACTTGCTGCAGCTCGGCTGTCTTTTCCCTGAGAGAGACAGAAATCCCCTCCACGGTGCCTCTTAGGGCTTGGAGCTCTTCAGAATCTTGGGCGGAAGTAAGCTGTGCCCTGCTAGCCAGCTGTCTCTGGAGATGGACGACTTCGTTGACTGCCGTCCTGAATCTCCCTTTGTATTCTTCCACTTGCCTGCGCCAGCTAGCCCGTTGCACGCCGTGGCTCACCTCGGCATCCTGAAGCTGCTGCTGAAGGTCGGAAACCTTCTGCGACCATCTCTGGTCATCGTCGACCCGGGCCAAGAGTCAGGATGAATTTCCTTCCAATTGGCCGATCTTCCCCTTCGCAGCTGACAATTCCACCTTGAGGGCGCTGATCCTGGCGGCCTGGGCCCAAATCCGATCGCTGGAGCTCTTCTTGCATTCCTCGAGCTCCTTTGCGAAGTTCGCCTTCCTCCGGCTATACTCCATGATCCCCTTCACATGGAGACTCCGAAAGTGGGTGGCCTCAGCGGCGGCTTCAGAGTGACCTTCTCTCGATTTGCGGAGCTCGGCTTCCGTCTTCTTTAACTTCTTCGTCAGGTGAAGGGCCTCCTTTTTCAACCGCTGGATCGTCGATTTCAGTGGGACCCCCAAGGGCAGGGGGAGTGCTTCTGCAGGACACTGCCATCGGAAGGTAAAGGCGTCAAGGAACGATTCATTGCAGGAAGAAAAATAGAGAGAAGGAGGGAGGAGGAAAGAGAAGCCGTCCGCAATGAGAAATTCAACTTTATTGATTGAATGATTTTTAAAGACAAATGGAAAGAAAAAATTGTGATGAAATAAAGGTACAAGATCGGAGGTCTCAGACCTCAGGGGCGGGGAGTGGAGAACTCGGCGCAGGGGCTGCGACGGCAGTGGCGGCTGACGAGGGGCCGACCTCATCCTCAGACTCCTCGCCTAGGAAGCTGAGGTCGAGCTCTGGGAATTTTTTGGCCACCTTCTCTTGGCAGAGCTCGAACACCTTAATGAACGCTTCCTGGCCGAACTGGATATTCAGGTCTCTCATCTCCGCGGAGGCCTTGAATTCCTCCACCGCAAGGGCTCTGGCCTCCGAGATCAGGACCGGAGTTTGCTCGACCAAGTGGGCGACCTCGGCCTCCGCCTTCCTCGCCGATTCCTCCAAGATCTACCTCTCCTCCTCCCGAGCTTTCTTCTCCCTTTCCAGGGCCTCCTGGAGGGCGGCTACTTCGGCCGTCTTTGCTTGGAGGCGAGCAACCTCCGCCCGACAGCGTTCCTCCACCTGGAGGATGTCCCTCCTCGTGCGGCTCATCGCCTCGATATAGGCGAGGAGCTGGTGCCCAATCTGCAAAGACAGCTAGGGAATCAGTACAAAGGCCGAATAGCCATGTAAATGAAGAGTCGCTCACCTCAAGGAAGGACCCCAAAGAATCCCAAGTCCGTTGCTCAGGATCGGTGCGGTCGATCCTCTCCACGACGTCAGACAGAATGCAGTCGTCGATCAGCCGCCTGATCAAGTCCCTATCATTGAAGGGATTCTCCGACCCCTCCTCGGAGCAGAGGGACTCGTCCGCAGCATTTCGGTGGCTACTCGCCCTGCGGGCCACCGATTTCCTCCTTTTCTCCGCGGCGGGCGCCTCCGTGGGGCGGACCCCCGGGGCGGGGGCCCCAATCGGCGGACTCCTCGAGGAGGCCCGGGGAGCTGTTGGCTCGGCATTCGAGGGAATGTCGATGGTCGGAGCCGCCTGGACGGGTGCCGCTGAGCTCGTCTCCTCCGCCCTGGCCCTCTTCGCCGATCCGGAGGTCGTAGCGCCCTTTCTCTTGTGGACCCTCATGCCCCTGGCGAGCCTCCGCACTGCTTCGACGTTTATTTCTAAAAAAAAAAAAAAAAAAAAAGAAGATAAGAAAAGAAGAGAGAGAAAAGGAAAGAAGAAAAAGAAGCAAGCCAATCAATCAAAAAAAAAAAAAAAAAGAAGAGAGAAAGAAAGAAACAGAGGGGAAAGAGAGAGAGAGGGAAGAGGAGGTAAAAAGAAGAAGAGAAGGGAAGTATGAAAAGAGAAGATAAGGTAAAAGACGAATACTCGCTAGATCCTGGAGACTCAGGCCGATGTTGAAAAGAAACTGCTCCCTCAGAAGATTGGGAAGGGAAGGAGCGGAATAGGCTAGAAGCTTCTGGGCGGCCTGGAGGTCGTCCTCCCCTAGGCTGGGAGCCCGGCGGACAGAATCCCTCAGAGAGCCCCAAGGGGGCAGACCCAGTCTCAGGGTCGGGCAGTGGACGAAGAGGAATTTCCCCTTCCAATTGTGGATCGAAGAAGGGGCGCCTTTCAGCAACCCCTTCTTGCCGAACTGGGAGGAGAAGTACCACCAGTCCTTCGCCGAAGGATGGCGTTTGAAGGTATAGAAGTGCCTAAACAAGGAGAGAGACGGCTGGACCTCGACTACGTGGCAGAGGGAGAGAAATCCTATCAAGAACCTAAAAGAATTCGGGGCCACGGAAGCCAAGGAGATATCTAGGAAGCGGAAGAGGGCAACGGCAAAGGAAGGAAGCGGAAGCCGGAGTCCAGCACGGAACGCTTCCTGGTACAAACAGAAGCGACCGGGTGGGGGAGTGCTAGCCCGGTCAGAAGGGCCCGGCAGTTCCAAGTCGTACTCCGGAGGAACTCCATACTGAACCCTTATCAGAAGGAGTTCCTCCGAGGTCAAGGAACACGAAATGGCACCCGACGCGAAAACCGGGCGGGGCCCAGCCCCAGATGCAGGTTCGTCTACAGAGACGGGGACCTGGGGGTTTGAGGCAGAAGAGCTCTCAGAACTGCCAGGAGCAGAAGAGCCAGAGGACATTTCGAGTGGTTTCGAAGGGAGGCTCTAAAGGACCCTAAGAAGACGGACAGAAGGGGGAATGAGAGATCACAGACTAACTCGGAGGAATGCAAGAAAAACAATGACAGAAAAGAAGTCCCTAGGTGATGAGAAGAAGGTTGGTGGTGCTGGAACTAACCTATTTCACTCTGAGGGACCTGAGGGACGAAGGCAGGAGACGCCTACGGCTCGAGAAGACGCTCACTGAAACAGGGCTCTCGAAGAGAAAGCAGACGCTGGTGAGAACTCAGGAACGGAGTGGGACACCTAAAGGTGGGAGGACGGGTTTAAATAGACCCTGGGATCCGACGCCATAATGATCGCGAATCCTCCCAGGCCGGTCCGCATCCGACACGTGTCCCACTCCCCCTGGCAGGCGGCTAAAAGCGGCTGGCGGTTGGCAGGATTATAATTGTGCCGTACCTAGACCAGTGTACCTGCGGGAATTTCGAAGCATCTCCTCGTACCACTCCAATTCGAAAAGACTCCGGCACGCACACATTTAATGCCGAAATATCTGGGGGCGGCAGTGCGCAGGATTCGAAGGGACGGCTTCGGCTGTGCCCATCTCTCTCTCTGTACTTTTTTCGTTTGAAATTCAAACTCGAAAGTAGGGGGACTGATGTTGGGTATAAAATACCCACAGCCGAAGTCCTCAGCGGAATCGACTACATGACAACTCCGCCCGGACTCCTACGGGAGCCGGACTCCACCAACAACTACAACCGCGAGCAGACTTCGTCCGGACTCCTACGGGAGCCGGACTCCGCCAACCACTACAACCGCAAGCGACCTCTGCCCGGACTCCTACGGGAGCCAGGCTCCGTCCTCAACTCCAACCACTGGTAAGCCCCTGTCCGGACTCCTACGGGAGCCGGACCTCTCCTTTGACTTTAATTGCAGGGAGACTCCGTCCGGACTCCTACGGGAGCCGGGCTTCATCCTCGACTCCAACGGCTGCAAGACAGACTGCGTCTGGACTCCTACGGGAGCCGGACTCCTCCGACAACTTCAACTGCAAGTAGACTCCGCCCGAACTCCTACGGGAGCCGGGCTCCATCCTCAACGTCAACTGCTGGTAAGCTGTCCGGACTCCTACGGGAGCCGACCTTCGCCTTTAACTTTGATTGCAGGAAGACTCCGCTCAGACTCCTACAGGAGCCGGGCTTCATCCTCGACTCCAACGGCTGCAAGACAGACTGCGTCCGGACTCCTACGGGAACCGGACTCCGCCGACGACTTCAACAGCAAGAAGACTCCGCCCGGACTCCTACGGGAGCCGGGCTCCGTCCTCAACGTTAACTGCTGGTAAGCTGTTCGGACTCCTACGGGAGCCGACCTTCGCCTTTAACTTTGATTGCAGGAAGACTCCGTCCGAACTCCCATGGGAGCCGGGCTCCACCCACTACCCCAACCGCAAGGAGGACTCCGCCCGGACCCCTACGTGGGGTCAGACTCCGACCATGACCGAACTTCAGCCGGTAGATCTGCACTCCCAGGCCGCAATCACGGCCACGATTCTGCTACACTTCCTGCGGCAGATTCCGCGCAGCTCCACCACTCCCTGACAGACCGCAGTAACGATCGCAGCACTGCTCCACTCCCTACGATGGATCCCATGCGGCTCCATTACTACCTAACAGGCCACGATAAACGGCCGCGATCCTGCTCCACCTCCTGCAACGGATACCGCGCGATTCTCCCATTCGCTGGCAAATCACGACAACAAACGTCGCCCCACTTCACGCAGCAGACTCCACGTGGCACGCCCCAGTGATAGCCACGGATCCATTCCACTACTCTTCGCAGCAAACTCCGCCTGACCCTGGGCAGCCCACTGCCAGACGGTTACAGATACCGCCATCAATCCGTTATCTTCCCCGCCTATAAAAAGGGGAAACCCAGATACGTTATTCTATAAGCTCATTTCTTATCTCAAAACTCTGCTAAATTCTCCATTCGAGCACTCCATTCTTGTTGAGACAGAGAACTGACTTGAGCGTCGGAGGGTCTTGCCGGAGCAACCCCACCTCCGGTTTAGACTTCCCTTGCAGGTCCCGAAGGCGACCGCGACTTCCCCGACTCCAGCTTCTCCAGCGCAAGCAGATTTTTGCACCAACAACAACCTTGCAGGCCTGATTTATGATTTCAGCTTCTTTTTTCGCTAGCCGACTTTTTCTTCTTTCAGTATTTTTGGTTAGGAGCTCTTGATCTATGAATCGATGCCAGAGAATATTTTGGCTCTCTCTTTTCTTCTCCAGCTTTTTCTTCAAGTGCTCCATTTTCGACGAAGTTTCCTGAAATTCGGTAGGTGGCTCTGGGGATGCCTGGACCCCTTTAGAAGTAGAGATCTCACCCCTCAGAGGTGTTCTCTCCTCGTGCCTCACTCTTTCTGAGGTCTTGGCCCTTTTAGTTGAGCCTCTACTGGGACTCCTTCGAGAATGAACCTCGGAGGGGGTATAATCTCGGCCTCTTTTTCTCCCGAGCATCCTCCTCAAGTGCTCTACATCATCATGGGTTCAACAGTAGTCCCTTTCAGCCTCAGATCTCTACCTTTTGAGGTCTTTGATCTTCTTGTTAGCTCTAGATCTCTGTCAATCAAGATCTTTAATTCTTCTCAGCTCTCCTCAACTCATCATCTGAAGGTCAATCATTTTTCGAGCTTCTCGAAGAGTCTCTTTAGAGGAGTTGGTTTCTTTGACCAACTCAGAGTTGGTTGACTCTACCTACTCCAAGTGATATTTCAGCAACTCTATCTCCTATCTCGTTACAGCAAGCTCTAATATTGAGACTTGAGGTAGAGCCAACGAAACTAGCTAAATAATATCCAACCTATACAAATTGGTATGCAATCGTTAGATGCTGCAAGTCACGGAAGATTAAAAAAAGAGATCCAAGGATACTCTACCTGAGCAAGAGATCTCAAAGCACCCATCATCCTTTGTTGAGCCCCTTGCTCATTCATGTACTGCTTTTCAATGGGAGAGAGAAAGCTTTCCAAAAATTCTATCATGGACTTGAGATTCTCAACCACAGACAGAGCTGAAGGTGCCAGCTATGAAGTTCTCACCTGAGTTATGACTGGGGGAAGGCATTGGAGTGAGAGTGTCTGCTCCGAAAGCTTCCCAATCTCCATCTCTATCACCAGAGCCTCCTCAACACAACCACCAGCATCCTCTACCTGTATGGCCTCTGCCAGGACCTTCTCAATGTGGCCGATCGAGTCCATCACTTGTGCCTTCTCCACCAGCCTCTCTTCTATCGAAACCCCTTTCGATGGAGCTTTCACCATGACTTTTGATGGGGCAACCATCAGCTCCATGATTGAGGGAGGATTTTCATCCCTCATGGCTGCAGCAATTGATTTAGCGATTGGAATCCTCACATCACCACCTGATGGGATCGAAGGATCAGATGATGAAACTTTAATCTACCTCCTTCTGGCCAGTACCAACTCAAGCTTCCTCAAGCACTCTGAATCCATCTTGTCTTCGAGGATCGTCGAGAGTCGCAGTGATAATTTGGAGCAGAAAAGCCTTGCGGTTGTCTCCTCCATACACCCAAGAGGCAAATTTTAAAGAGGACAAGGGTGAAGGCAAAAAGCTGCCACCTGAAGAAATTAATTTTTTAAAAAAATCATCAATTATATGGTCCCATCAGTCATGATCATTCGTTGCATGCTTCCATCTGTCAGGCTGACAATATCAACTTTAAATGTTGGGGGCACATATGAAAGCATGAGTACACACACTCTTTGATCTGAGGTATAACTTTTGAAGTACTCCTTTCGTCTGATTCTAAGACTTAAGAGTAGGGGGATAGTGTTATGGTGGTACTGTGAGTATCTTAGATCAGCCTCTTATCATGGGATACCTCAGGCCGTCGTGCTATTGCAGTGGCTATCGACCTAAGAGCAGAGTTGAGGTATGAAGAGCCGAGCTACAAACTTACAATCTGCCACGTGGTCTGTCTGGCACACGAGCTGCCTCCATTACCTCGACCGATTTATTTCCTAACATGTGCAATAGCTATCCACCCCGAGTGGATAGGCTCAGAGATAACTATCTCTCCTAATTTCATGGGAGCAATTAAGGGCTAAAATATCTCATCCAAAATGACATGTTCAATGATCCTGCAATCTCAAAATCGCACGATCTTACAATTAGATAGAGGAAAAGGTACCTGATACGAATAAGCGATGGAGCTAATATTCCTATTAATGATTGTGACAGCTTTTAGGGGCATTAGAAGGGATCGGGTAGGCGCCGCAAATGCCCTCCCCTTTTAGGTAGGGCGGGAGAGGGGAAGAGCGGAGCTCCAACCGGAGCGCCTAGCCGCAACCTAAGCGCTGGTTCTATTTCCGAGCAGCGAGGCTTACACCCATTCGCATTATTCGACCAACTGATCGATCACATTCTATATAACAACTAAAGCTCCAAGGACTAAGATAAGCAATCCCTCTCAGAAAACTCATTGCTGCTCTCTTTGTTCTTTGAATCTGATTTGAGCATCGGAGGATCCTTGCAGGAGCAAAAATCTCCTACTCGAACTTCTTTTACAGATCACTCCAGCACCCTCTGTGCAAAGACCAGATATCCACCTTCTGACCTAGCCAAAATGAGTAGCAATAGGTCCTAAACTCATCTTTTGGATAGCTATGGAACACTCTCTCATATTCAATAGTAGCATACCAATCTCCATATAGATCACAATGAAAAATACTCTCCACTCTGAATGTAACTGCAACATATATATTATATTATCATCAGTCTCTAATAACTTTAATCTATGTTCAAAATTATCATTAGGTACCAATAAGAAGTATATGTTATTAGTGGATGGGGATCCTAAATCAATACATATGCTTTGGAGTTCAAAGTAACTCATTAGGTCAGGATCAACATTATCATAGTGATCCATCTTACCTTTAGAATACTTTGCATTGGATCCCTTTAATAGGACTTCTCCATGGTGGATCTCAAAAGAGAATCTAATATCAATCATATTTACATATGAAATAAAATAATTGTCAGTACTCATTTAGTAACAACCAAGTCTATAAGAAAGTAATCCAAACACTATGAAGTAATCCTACTACACAGTCTAAGAGTCACAACATGACCATTTTATAATCCTATGAAGTAATCCAAACACTATCGGCTACTATAAGAAAGATATTTAGATTTACTAGGACCACTGTATAGTTATTTAAATAAATCTAAATATACTAAATGGGCCTTAATCAATGCATTAAACAATTACCAGGACTAGCTGAATAATTTGAAGTAATTGAAATAGAGCAATATACTAGGACAACTACTGAATCTTTCAAGTATTCCAAACATCTAAAGAAGGGGTTGTCCATTAGAAGAAAAGAAATTAAGAAACACTATAATCACTAATTAACCATTTAAACAAATTCGAACATTGCCAAAATGGGAGGGACCATCATACAAACATCTAAATACCTAAATTTATCCAATTGCTACCAAATGGGAATAAAAAATCCATTGGAAAAAATTCAACATATATCTTTTTCAATTTATATTTGCATTTTCTCTTCAATTAGGTGAATGAAGGCTTCAATTCGATAGAAAAAGGCTCAATTTGGAGAAGTAGAAAATCAATCGAGGGATTTAGGGAAGAATAGAGCATTCAAACTATAGTGAAAATAAATCTTTGAACCCATTATACCATACAGGTAGGTAACGGAGTAAGATTGTGTCTGATGGATCTAACCGCACGTGAGTTAAATGCTACTTTTCAAACCACGGGAGGCTTAGTAAAACCGACCCCAACCTTAGGTGGAAAAACTATAATTATTGAAAAAAAATATAGTAAGCCTATTGACTTAACAATACATTTTCAACTTGGCATTAACAATAATAAGATGTCACCCATACACCAACAATAATAAGGTTTAAACCATGTTCTAGTTGGCATGCTAACCTAGACTTTAACAGTTAGCAAGAAGAGATAGGCCCATTCCATTCAGGACCAATACTAGGTTTGAGTTAGGTCAGATCGGGTCAAGTCATTGATTATAAGATCCAAAGCAACTCAAAAGTCTCAATAGATTGAGTTGGATCAAGTCAGGTCAGAATTCAATAAATCCAAATTTGATTTGAAAAATATATTAGGTCCAATTTTTGAATCTGACCCAACTCCATTAGTCCTTTAAAATAGTTTGGATCGGATAACGAATGCATATATATTTACTCACACACACACATATTATACATATAGAGAGAAACATTAGGCTCAAATTGATTGGATTTGGCTCCAATTTCGATTAGGTTCCTTACCATCCATCAATACAGATCTCCATGCAAAAAAAAAAAAAAAAAAACAGCCACTCTTCCATCTATTTGGGTTTGAAAAAATATAAAAAAAGGATCATTAATACAGATAGGATGAAAGCCCACTTGCCATTAATGCACATAAGACAAAAGCCCACACTCGCCATGAATAGTGGGTTGAGCTTGTATTTATTATGTTGATCCCACAGAGTTTATATTTATTCTGAAGTATTTTTATTTATTTTATTTTTATTTATTTTAGACTCATTTATGTTTATTCTGAAAAGATTTGTATGTATTCTGAAGAGGATCGTGTTTACTTCATCTAAAGTTTGTGTTTGTTCTCCGTTGTTGTTGTTTATTACAAGGGTGATATAAAGTGACCTATTCCATCTGCATTAATGGTCAATGTGGATGGGATGGAAGCCTATATGCCATTAATACAAACGAATGGGAGCCTATATGTGCCAAGAGTTGAGCTTGTATTTATTTTGAAGGATTTCTATTTATTTTGTTTCTGTTTATTCTTGACTCGTGTGTTTATTCTAAAAAGGTTTATGTTTATTATGAATAAGTTTGTATTTGTCCTATCTGAAGTTTATATTTATCCTCCATTGTTACTATTCATTGTGAGAGAGATATAAAGTGGCTTGTCCCATCGGCATTAATCATATACCATATGGTTTAAAAAAAATATTTATGATACATGACTATAGCAATTAATCGCTAAGGCAGACAATGCACCTGGAGGGTGGCTAGTCTTTGTTTTCTATCAAGTCACTTTTTCAAAAATGAACTTTCAAAAAAAAGAACCTAGCAATATAACCAAAAAAAGTGTTTCATAACATGATGCAGGGAATCCTGTCTTTTTGGTTGATTGTCCACCAAATTATCCAGATTTACTTATCTGATTGGTGTCACCATTAATGCAGATGTGACATATCACTTTACGTCTTTCCTACAATAAACCTCAACAATGGAGAATGCTACAAACTTCGAAGGGAATAAACACAAATCCTTTCAGAAAAGTACAAACATTTCTAAAATAATGAGTCCATAATAAATAAAAATACTCCATAATAAACATAAATTCGACCCTACCTCTTGACATACATGGGCTCCCATGTCTGTCCCATTCACATTAGTGGCAAGTTTTCTTTTTTAAAATTTTTTTAAACACAAATGTATGGAGAAGTGGCTATTAGCTTTTGTTTTGTTTCATGAAAATCCATGTGAATCGAACGATAGAGACCTGACAGGATTTGGAGCTAAATTCAATCAATTTGACCCTAATCTCTCTCTCTTTATATATATAGAGAGAAATGGCTCTCAATTCTAACCTAGTCTCATTTATATCCTCCCCATTCCAAAAAACATAAACTAGCTCTTTAAGTTTTCCAAATTTCTAAAGTTACCCTATCATTTATCTATGTTAACAAAATGATGTCATGTAATCATCACATGATAACATAATTATATAGGTAAAACTATTCATAACATCAGTTGCTAGTAAGGTATAAGTTTTGATGCCAAGATGCTCCAAAACACATAAGGTATCACATAACCTCAAGTGCTTCCATTCTAGTAATCGCTGTTCCTGCATGTGAGAAACCCTAAATCAAATGGAGAGAAAAAAAGGAGGGTTTGGGATGGGGCAGAAAAACCATGAAGCCATCTCAATCAAGTTTTTTCGCTTCTTTGTGCTCCTGACAAATTGATTTTGCACTAAAACATCCTAGGTATGTTGCCATTTTCCTCTTTTCATGTTTATTCTCTAATTTTTGGCTTAAATGTATAGCTTCAACTTGGTTTTCTTGGTAAATAAAGATGGGTTACTTCCATTAGTATGCTTCCATCTTTAAATGTAAGGGAGAAGGATATCATTAATAAGATCTTGCAATAGAACAGATAGCATAAGGCCCAACTTTTGAGCTACAGAAGAAGGATCAAATGGGCAATATTTTATATGCTGACCTCCTAGGTTGTTATGCCTAATTAATTTATGATATCTCAATTTTTAATGTGTTAAGGATACCAGATTGAATGTTTGGGGTTTGTGGAGTGTCCTAGGCTAGATATTTTAAAGTTTGTCCCATGTTGGATGTTTTGTTTTGGGGCCTATCCCAACTTGTTTGTAATCTCTAAGCTATTTATGTAATAAAAATGATATTTTTATTCCTTAAATAAATATCTTAAACCTACCTAGTAAGATCAATTTTTACACGGAAAGCATTCCAAAAATTTCCAATCCCAAGCATCTTCCAAATGCCTTGCACATTTTGAAGCCAAAATAGATAACTAGATATTCAATAAAGATATATACTGAACTTTTACATTATTCTAGTTATACCCCCATACTTTTTTTGCTGTTCCAATATCACTCTGCATTTTATTTATGTTCCGGATACACCCCATCTACTTTTAAGATACTATAAACACATCCCTTGTAATTTAAAATGGGTAAATAGAGATACCCTAGTACATACAAGTTGCATGTCCATATCTGTATGATTATACTTGGATATTTGCTACATTGTCCACTGATTCCTAATAACTCAAAACAAAATAATAAGAGAAGAATCAAAATACGGTTAAAACACTAAGATGTATGTTATGGCTGCTATTTCACAGACAATTCAAAACAAAAGAATCAAATTAAATATTTAAACATAAATAACATATAATCAAAAAAGAAGAATCATTAAATTGGCACATAAGTATCTAAAATAGAGTCAAAACAGATTGTGCCATATATAATGTCTGATAATGTATCACAATATTTCATAGTATACACTAAAAGTGTCATAATAAACACCAAAAATCACACTAAAGATGATAAAGCAAAAGTTTCACAATGTGCACCAAAAGTATCATAACATACATCAAAAATGTCATATCAAAAGTGTGCTGTACCAAAAGTATCTCAATGCATGTCAACACACAAATATAACTAAAAGAATGTTGAACCCAAAATATATTAAAAAATGGATGCATAATATCATGGCTCTGAGAATGCTTTTGGTTGCTATGAGGAGAGTGTTTGCTACGAGGAGGGTGCTTGTTGTGGGGAGGTTGGCAGGAATGCAATATGCTCTGAAGAGGTAGGTTGGGAGACTATAGATTGGGAGGCAATAGGCTATGAGGAAGTAGATTGAAAGATTGATGGCTATGATAAGACAAGCTAGGAGCTTACAACGTTCATCCTTGATGATCTCCGAGTGTGCTAAAATATAAAACATTAGTATATATGAGATAATAGCGGCTGAGTGATGAAACATAAGTACGTAATGCATATCCTCTCTCTCTCTCTCTTTTGTTGCATCCTTGGATATTAATTTGACTAGATTCAGTGTCCTTATCCTTATTCTTTGCCTTTTCCTTCCTAGGCCCTTTTGCAAGCCCTAGAATTATGGCCTTATTAAAGGCAATTGCCACATCGCAGAGAGGTGTCGTTCATTCTGATTCTAGCAGTATCCTTTAGCTCATCATCTTCATTTATCTTGTCATTTGGATCTTCCTAGACGAACCCTTAAAGGAGGGAGAGCAATAATGTAGTATCCAATCCTTGACCAAAACTACAAGATACGATTTAGTTGAATGCTATCCTCATAAGTCCTAGCAAATGTATCTCTGTTTTACTACGCATTGACAAAATGCTCTACCTCCTTTGTAATGAATATAATTGATACCATATTTGTTGGAATTCGAGGTTTGGGGCATGCATGTGTGTTTCAAAACTTTATTTCTAAACACCATAGCGGAATAAAAGATTAAAACACTTTTAATCCAAATCATGTATGCATAAAAATATAAAACCACAAGAATCTAATTCATGTACTGAAATTGACATATGCTGAAATTCAGATTGTGATCAATCGCATACTTGTTTCACAATTTCTTTCTTTAAATCTGGATCTGAAAGAGAAGAGATTTTTTTTCTAGCTGCACAAGTGTCCGACCTCTATGGATATCCACTAGAAATCAGCTTGGAACAGTCCTCTTCCAATTGAATTTTTTTTTCTAAGAAAATTCTGCCTACTGAATCTGAATGAAGCCTGGATCGTGATCAATACTTGATCTCTTTCCTTGATCTTCTTCTTCTCTTGCCTTTCTTCCTTGCTTTGTGCTACTACCAAGCTCTGAAAACCAGCAAACAATGGACACCCAACAGCCCTTGGGCATGATGAAGAAAGGATGCCCCAAGTGGTGGGACGTGTGGACGTCCAAGGGGAGAGGAAGAGAGGGCATGGGGGGACCTTTTAGGCATGGAGGGCTACTGGTTTTGATATCCTAGGGACCTTAGAGGAGGTTCCTTTAAATAGGCATGAGGATTGAATCTTATTCAATCTCATAATACAAGTCCTACTTGCATTAGGTTTTCTAATAACTTAAGTAAATTAACTTATGTTAGGAATCCTATTAGGCGCCAATACTTGGAGCCCTTACGCCCAATTAAACACACTCTCTTTTGCACCCAAGGAAGGCTCTATATCAGATTAAAAGACCCTCTAATCATAGGACACGTCCAACTTGATCAAATCAAGGTGGCACCCAAGAAAAACTATCAAGGAGAATTAATTAGGGACTTGCACCTTAATTCAATTGATCCAAAACTTTAGACACCCAACAATTACAGCCAAATAAATTTTATTCATATAGGTTATTAGCAGGTAATTAAGTTTGAATTATCTTATCAAATAAAAAATTCAAACGAAAAGAGGAATTGGGTCCAATCATATGCTAGCAAGGTTACCTTGAATCCAATCAGATTTCTCCAAACCCAATTGACACTTCATAAGCTCAATTGCTAATTCCAGGCCTAATCTCTTTGTTATATGATACCATAGGTTCAATTCTATCTGGTAATGAGATATACAATGATCTCTATCAAAATATCATTGAAACTCTTTTCAATGAATCGGAATAATTTTACTCTGACTCAACAAGGATTGTCGATCCAAAATAACCCCAGTGAGCTCTCACAATCCATCAGCGATACCTAGCAGTATGTAGTGGCAATCCAGTAGAACTGAAATAAATCTCTAGGTGTAGTTAGCGTGTGATTCAATCCCTCTATCATGAGTCTCGTCTTGATAACAGGTCATGGATAAATCGTCAAACCTTAACATCAGTCATATGATAGATTCGATTAGCTCAAGTCCAAATATGATTCCTATGAAAACTCTTTTCCATCAATCATATTACTATGGACATAGATTCTTAGACTTAGCTTTTCAAATCTCATCGGACTACTTCTTTCTATCAAGATTGATAGATCCCATCTTGATGTGCACCCTACTCCTACAGTGGACCAACTATTACCAACATCCATTACAAGAACTCATTGAGACCCATGTTTATGTGTCAGTTAAACTTCAACAGTCTCACTGCGAGCAGTAGTACAGTCTCAAATCAAAAAATCATTCACACAACTATAGCATCGAGATAATCACTGATGATTGAATAGAAATCTAAATGATCTCTCGTATGATCACGCTCAGTACTAGTTGTTCTCTAACAACTACTCGCACTCATCGTCCAGTATCTCTACACTGTAGACTAGAGACCTATCTATCCCAAAAGAAATGATCTATGCGTCAGTCTATCCGGATCGATCACCATCCTCATGATAATCCTATGATCAAAAATATTTAAGAATCAAATACATGTCTTTAATTCTCAAGATCTTGAGAATATGCATCGAAGACTAATTTCATGAATGATTCAAGGACACATCACACTTGAATGAAAAATAAATTTACCCTTTTATTGATCAAATCAATGTATTAAGTACAAAATTATGTCCTAGAGGTATTACAATGGGTCAGCCATATTGGCTTCTAGGACATACATCTAATAATCTCTCACTTGGACTAAAGCCAATTGGCCACAAATCTAAGTTCCATCTTCTCAAGATGGATTTTTATTTTTGGTTGGCTCAACTGCTTAGTCAGTGGGTCTGTCACGTTGTCCGCGGAGTCTACTCTTCGCACTTCGACATATTTTTTTTCAAGATAGTCACATATGATGTGATAACATCGCTCGATGCGCTTTGATTTCTGATGAGACCTCGGCTCCTTAGCAAGTGCTATGGCTCCATTATTGTCGCAGTAAAGTGGTATGGTATTCGATGTCATAATCTTAAGTTTCGTGATGAATTTCTTGAACCAGAAGCCTTCTTTTGTAGTATCTGAAGTAGCGACATACTCAGCCTCCATGGTCGAATCCGCTATAATGGGTTGCTTGAAACTCTTCCAGCTGATTGTGCTACCATTGCAAACGAACACATATTCTGATGTAGACTTTCTATCATCAGGATCAGACATGAAGTCTGAGTCATTATACCCCTCAACTCACAACTTAGAATCTCCTCCAAAGATCAAAAATAAATCTTTAATCTTTTTTAAGTACCCAAGGATGTTCTTCACAGCTATTCAATGCTCCTCGTCTGGATTCGACTGATACCTGCTCGTGACACTCATAGCAAGGATAATATTAGGTCGAGTACATAGCATATCATACATAAAACTTTCTATGATCGAGACATAAGGAATCCTACTCATGCACTGCACTTCCTCAAATGTAGTCGGATATATCAACTTGAAAAGATTAATACCATGCCTAAGAGGTAAAAGTCCTCTTTTGGAATTTTCTATGCTGAACCTCTTCAGTACTTTCTCTATGTACAGCTTTTGTGATAGGCCTAGCATCCGTTTAGGTCTATCTCTATAGACCTTTATTTCGAGAATATAGAATGCTTCTCCTAGGTTTTTCATAGAGAATTCTTTGGACAACCATCTTTTGACTATGATCAGCATAGGAATATCATTCCCAATGAGGAGAATATCATCCACATAAAATACGAAGAATATTATTGCACTCCCACTGACCCTTTTATATACACATAGTTCTTCTTCATTTTTGATGAAATCAAACGATTTGATTGTCTCATCAAAATGATGATTCCAACTCCAAGAAGCTTGCTTTAATCTATATATAGATCTTTGCAGCTTGCAGACTCTGTGATCACCATCACCAGATGTGAAACCTATAGCTGCTTTATATAGATATCTTCCTTAAGATATCTATTCAGAAAGACAGTTTTCACATCCATCTGTTAGATTTCATAATCATAGTAAACTGCAACAGTAAGCAAAGTATGGATAGATTTCAACATGACTATGGGTGAGAAGATTTTTTGATAGTCAATGCCCTCACGCTGACTATAACCTTTAGCCACAAGCCTAGCTTTATAGGTCTCTGCCTTACCATCGGCATCTATCTTCTTTTTGTAGATCTATTTATACCCAATGGATACAATACTCTCAGATAGATCCACTAAGGTCCAGACTTGGTTCGAGCACATTGAGTTAATTTCTGATTTTATAGCATCTAACAATTTCTCAGAATTGATATCAGACCATCTCGTCAAAGGTATTAAGATCATCACTATGAATTTCCCATAAGGAATATTTTTTTTACTTCCTCCGTAAGCATACCCATGTATCTTTCAGAAAGTCGGAAGATCCTGCTAAATCTATGAGGTGGTAGAGAAACGTCAACTACTGGCTCATGGACAACAGATTCCTGAGGATTTATAGCTCTTGGCTCTTCAAAGACCTTCTCTTCGAGCTCAACTAACTTCCTACTGTCACCATCTTGGATAAATTATTTTTTTAAGAATATGACATTTCGACTCACAATCACATTGTGATCTTGTGAAAGTAGAAGTAGTATCCCATGAATTCTTTAGGATATCCTATAAAATAAGCTATAATATATCTATCCTCTAGTTTATCTGCCATCTGTCTCCTGACATAGGCCGGATATCTTCAAGTCTTAAGATAACCTAGACTTGACTTCTTACCGAACCATATCTCATACGGTGTGGCAAGAACGGACTTTGATAGAACCCTATTCAATAGGTGAATTGGGTTAATAAGGTATGTCTCCAAAGATATAAAGGTAGATCAGTGAAGCTCATCATGGACCTGACCATATCTAATAGGGTCCTGTTCCTCCTTTCGAATATCCCATTGAGCTGAGGTGTTCCAGAAGGCATCCATTTAGAGACTATATCATTATTCTTAAGATATCTCAAAAATTTTTGACTAAGGTATTCACCTCCTTGATCAGATCGAAGAATCTTAACGAGCTTGTCTGTTTGCTTTTCTACCTCATGTCTGAATTTCTTGAATCTTTCAAAAGCCTCAGACTTATGTTTCATTAGATACACATATCCGTACCTAAACAAACCATCGATAAAGATAATAAAGTAGGCATAACCTCCCCTGACTTGCACATCAAATGGCCCACACACGTTGGTGTGTACCAGGATAAGTAACTCTGTGGTCCTTTCCCCATGTCCTACAAAAGATAACTAGACCATTTTTTCTTGAAGGCAAGATTCGTAAGCTGGATATGACTCTGGGTTAAAAGAGCCAAGGATCCCATTCTTCTCCAGTTTGTTTATCCTGTCTTCTTCAATATGGCCTAATCTTTGGTGCTACAAGTACTTCTGGTTAATTTTATTTTTGGATTTCTTTTGGCCTATGACACTCACTATTTGCTCATTTAAGTTCATATTTGCATCAACATACAAGTGATAAAGACTGTCAATTAAAAGATCTCATGCAACCAATTTATTTTATAAATAAATGGAACAAAAGTCTTTATTGAAACTAATTTCAAAACCTTCCTGTGCTAGCATAGACACGAAAATCAAATTTCGACTAGCTATAGGAACATAATAACAGTCTTTTAAATCTCATCTAACACCAGACGGCAATCGAAGAGGATAAGTGCCAACGGCCTCTGCAACAACTTTTACTCTATTGCCGACCTAAAGGATCATATCATCTTCTCTCAATCTTCTATTTTCTATTAGACCCTGCATTGAGGTACATGTATAAGCACTCGAGTCGGAGTCTAATACTTAACTAAAAGTAGAAAAAATCATAACATTAGATTCAATTACGAGCATACCTTCAAAAAATTTATCATCTTTTTTGATCTTTAGGCTCTCCAGATATTTTGGACAGTTCCGTCTCTAGTGGCCTTCAATATGACAGTGAAAATATTTTTCCTTTACTTCAACCTTCTTAGGAACTTCCTTCTTTGGCCTATTTTTCTTTTTCTACTTAACAAATTTATTCTTCTTCTTCCCAGTAGACTTTCTTTTGGAAGAAGTTCGCTCCACGGCGAGAACAGTGCCCCTTAAACTCTTCAAAGTTTCCTTCGTAGTGACCAACATGTTGACCAGTTCGGATATAGTGCAATCGAGCTTGTTCATATGAAAATTTATAATAAATTAACTATATGAACTTGTAAGAGATTAAAGGATCAAATACATCTGCAATTCTTTTTGTATTTCTAGTCCGAGCTTTCCAAGCTCCTCAATATCCTTGATCACTATCATACAGTACTCATGGACTGACTGTCCTTCACGCATCTTCAGATTGAAAAATTTTTTGGACACCTCGAAGCATGCTGTATGGCTCTGCTTAGCATACAACTCTTGTAGGTGAGTGATCATAGCTCTGGTAGTAGACATATGCTCACACTAGCTTTGCAACTTGTTTGACATAGACGTCAATACATAATACTTAACCCAACTGTCTTCATCCGTCCACTTCTCAAAAACAATCCTTTGCTCAGCAATAGGAAGGTTTGGTAACACTATAGATTCCTAGTCGAGTACATGACCTAGTTTTTTAGACGTCAGGATAATCTTGAGATTTTTGAGTCAGTCTTTGTAATTTATATCGGTCAAATGATTGATTTCAAATATACGGGCTAGAGGGTTTGAGGCTGACATTGTTTAACTATGAGAGTAGAGATTCAAGTTAGACTTTTGTACTTAATTGTTATATTTACTTTTAGAGACTTTAAGATGTAAACAATGACCCCTACTAATTTTTTGGATCCCTCTACTCTCCGAAAAAGAAACGAAAATTTCAATGCGACAAAGGATTCTTAGTGAGTGCTGCGGTCCCACTGATGTCATGCACCTCACCTAACAGTTATTGGTAACATGTACACCGATGCGTAGGCAACTCTTTGCCCAGATGTTTCTTTAAGAATGTTGCAGCGACTTAGTCTCTAAGTCATGTGGGCTCACCTAATAGTTATTGTCCATACTTCTTTGTTAAGCCCGACCCACCGTTCGCAAGCAGGTACAAAGCCATCATTGGGTCATTCACCTAACAGTTATTGGGCTCAACCTCATCCTTATCTTGGAGCAACTCTTTGCTAATAGAGTGGTTGCGTATTCCTAATGCAACTAAACTATTGTGACCAGTTGAAAACAATCAATGTCGGTAGCACACCCGCACATCTACAACGATGGAAGACCTATAGACTTAATATTTATGGAGAGGTTTAGATTTAAGTCTCACCTAATCAGTCATCATATGATCGATCTAATTGGCATGAGCTAAATCAAATCGCTAAGTAACCTTATTCAAGACCCAATCTTCCAAATTGATCCAGTGGAGATCGGTGGGGGTCTCCCCATTGCTTTCTTTAGACACTAATAAATTGATCAGGAAAGCGAATGAAACTAATTAAATAACCACATCTCAATTACTTGCCTTAGACACCAATAGATTAATTAGTCCAAATAGGTTAATTCAAGTGAATCGGGCTCAAACCATCGAGCCAAATTAGGTCCTTAGGTTAATTGATTCTACACATGGGACTCAAACGATTTGATAAACAATAATTGCATGATCATTTAACTTAATTGATCTGATCCTAATCAACTCTTAACTCAGTTCAATCAATTACTTAATCAAATTAGACCCATATGACTCAAATAAAAAATCTTAGATGCAATCCTATTATATGACCTAATTTATATTTTTTCCATAACCAAAATTCTCATGCACAAACACTACTTTCAGATTCTAAAATTAAATTTTAGATCTAAATTTTTTATATGAAAGTAAGTTTTAAATCATGAAAATAATTTTCAGATTTAACATATAAACATATATCACATATATGCATGTAAAATTTAGATCTAAATAAAATTCAGATCAACTACATGATATCATATATCTCATATACTAATCATGGATCATATCAAAAATAATCTTATGACCTAAATATGTAATCATATATTTTATATATGAATTATAAATCAGATCATATAAAATTTTAGATTCATGCATGCATCTACATATCATGTGAACATGAACTAAAAATAATTCTAGATCAAAATTCAAATCTATGCATGCTTTGACATATCAGCTATGTATTTTAAAATCAAATCCAAAATAAAATATCAGATTCAAAGATTCATCTATACATCTTATGTATCAAGAAAAAATTAGATTTTGAAACTCTTTTCAAAATATGTATAACAATTTCAGCAATATGAAACCCATGGCTCTGATATCATTGTTGAAATTTGAGGTTTGGGGTATGCATATGATTTTCAAAATTTTATTTTTTAAATACCACAGTGAAATATAAGATTCAAATACTTTTAATCCGAATCATGCATGCATCAAAACATAAAACCACAAGAATCTAGTTCATGTGCTGAAATTGACATATGCTGAAATTCAGATTGTGATCAAATCACATATCTATTTCACAATCTCTTTCTTCAAATCTGGATCTGAAAGAGAAGAGATTTTTTTCTAGCTGCATAGGTATCTGACCTCTATAGGTATCCACTCAGGATCAATCTGGAACATCCTTCTTCAAATTAAATTTTTTTCTCTAAGAAAATTCAACCTGCTAAATCTGAACGAAGGCTGGATCGTGATCAACACTTGATCTTTTTTCTTAATCTTCTTCTTCTCTTACCTTTCTCTCTTGCTTTGTACTACTACTAAGCTCTAAAAACTAGCAAATAATGGATGCCCAACAGCCCTTGGGCATGATGAAGAGAGGACGCCCCAAGTGGTGGGACGTGTGGACGTCCAAGGAGAGAGGAGAAGGGAGAAGAAGAGAGGGTGTGGGGGGATCTTTTAGGCATGGAGGGCTACTGGTTTGGATACTCTAGGGATCTTAAGAAAGGTCCTTTTAAATAGATATGAGGATTGAATCCTATTCAATCTCATAATACAAGTCCTACTTGCATTAGATTTTCTAGTAACGTAAGTTATTTAATTTACATTAAGAATTCTATTAGACGTCAACTCTTGGAGCCCTTGCATCTAATTAAACACATCCTCTTTTGCACTCAAGGGATGCCCCATATCAGATTAAAATACCCTCTAATTATAGGATACGCCCAACTTGATCAAATCAAGGTGGCACCCAAGATAAACTATCAAGGAGAATTAATTAGGGACTTGCACCCCAATTCAATTGATTCAAAACCTTAGATACCCAATAATTGGAGTCAAATAAATCTTATTCATATAGGTTATTAGCAGATAATTAAGTTTGAATTATCTTATCAAATAAAAAATTCAAATAAAAAGAGAAATTGGGTCCAACCATGTGCTAGCAAGGTTACCTTGAACCCAATCGGATTTTTCTAAACCCAATTGATACTTCATAAGCTCAATTGCTAATTTCAGATCTAATCTCTTTATTGTGTAATCTCATAGATTCAATTCTATCTGGTAGTGAGATATACAATGATCTTTATCAAAGTATCATTGAAACTCTTTTCAATGGGTCGGAATAATTTTACTCTAACTTAATAAAGATTGTCAATCTAGAACAACCTTAGTAAGCTCTCACAATCCATCAGTGACACCTAGTAGTATATAGTGATAATCCAGTAGAATTGAAATAAACCTCTAGATGTACTTAACATGTGATTCAATTTCTTTATCGTGAGTCCCGACTTGATGGTAGATCATGGATAAATCGTCAAACCTTAACATCAGTCATATGATAGATTCGATTAGCTCAAGTCCAAATGTGATTTTTATGAAAACTCTTTTCTATCAATCATACTACTATAACCATAGATTCTTGGACTTAGCTTTTCAAATCTCATAGGACTACTCTTCTCTATCAAGATTGATAGATCCCGTCTTGATGTACATCCTACTCCTACAATGGACCAACTGTTGCCAGCATCCACTACAAGAGCTCATTGAGACCTATGTGTATGTGTCAGTCAAACTCCAGCAGCCTCACTGCGAGCAATAGTACAGTCCCAAGTCAAAAGATCATTCATACGACTACAACATCGAGATAATTACTAACGATTGAATAGAAATCTAAGTGATCTCTCGTATGGCCACACTCAGTACTAGTTGTTCTCTAACAACTATCCACACTCGTCATCTAGTGTCTCTATACTGTAGACTAGAGATCCATCTATCCCGAAGAAAGCGATCTGTATGTCAGTCTATCCTGATCGATCACCGTCCTCATGATAATCCTATGATCGGGAGTATTTAAGAATTAAAACATATCTTTAATTCTCAACACTTTGAGAATATGTATCGAAGACTAATTCTATGGATGATTCAAGGACACATCATACTTGAATAAAAAATAAAAAAAAAATTTATTGATTAAATCAATATATTAAGTATAAAATTATGTCCTAAATTTATTACAATGTGTCAGCTATATTGGCTTCTAAAACATACATCTAATAATATTATGGTAGAATGGGATGCCCAATGGATCCCATCTCCTACGTCCATAAACACTCTTCTCCAAGTCTATAACATATCGCTCATTACAATGCTCGACTTCAAATTTCTACCCTCCTCTTCATATAAAATGGCAATTCATTACCTCTAACTTAGCTATCTCTAACTTTCTTATTATCCTAAGTTATAGAGGACCTAATTTTCACTCTTAGCTTGGAATCGTTGCATTAATAATCTTTTTCTTATAGCCTCCAATAAGATGATTATAGGCTCATCTCAAGTATCAATTATATACTAGTTGAAGGAGGGTTGAAGGATTCACATATGCTATTTAGCATCATATTGGATTTTCATGTTGGGCTGAACACATGCCTTAACCATAATTGAAGTGGCTATTATGTGAGCTATTGCCATGCCTTCACATCCAATCGCTAAATCTCCTACATGGTAGCTTCAAAGTCATGTAATATAGTTGCCTTGACACATTTCCAAGGTACATATCTAAAATTCTTGTCTTTGAATTCTACACTTTTAAAATTTACATGCAAGTGCCACATACAAAATCTACGATCGACACTAGTAATAAAAATCTACAATGTCTCAACTAGATCTTGCACATGTGTTAAACAAGTGAACAAGTTAGTACAAAGATAGTACAAATTGGTATACATTAGTACAACCAACACTTACTTTCTATCTATTCAAGATAAAGATCCATCCATATTCTTCCATAGGCCTGATGTCTCCTAACAAGCTTGTAAGAAACTAGCTCCAGTTGTCCTTCATCTCTATCTTGACCATGGTCCATGCAATATGTCATCATTTTCTCCACTGCAGCTAGCAGCTGCCTCCTAAAGGATCTTGTTAAATAGCATCCATTAAGTCCAATGATAGGTTTGCACTATCTTACAAACCTGTGCTTGCATGCAATAATACAATAGTACAACCTCTTAAAAATAGGCTAGCTATCCTTATTTGGCCTCCTGATATTTAACAACATGGTACTTTTGGGACTAGTCCTCCTAATGAACTCGTTGTACTCCCGCACGTGGGCATATTGCTCCTTTTGGCTCCTCTGAATGATCTCCAATACTCTTGTCTTAATTTTGTAGCATTGGTCTTAGCAACAAAAACTTTAGCATCTCTCACTTGCTCCCTGAATCCTTTACTTTGCATCAAATTTGATCTCTTCAAGGTACTTCTCCGTAAGAAACTTAGATGTTATATTATAATTTTTAAAATACCTTCTGCACTTGTTCACTAACTAAA
The DNA here is from genome assembly GCF_000442705.2 of Elaeis guineensis. NCBI lineage: Eukaryota > Viridiplantae > Streptophyta > Magnoliopsida > Arecales > Arecaceae > Elaeis > Elaeis guineensis. The sequence goes on from NC_026005.2 coordinate 48,560,728, forward strand.
AGATCTTGATCTAATAAGTATCCTCCCTTTGTGTTGGTAAAGCAAGTATTCTCCTCCCATAGTTTTTCTTACATATAGCCATGACCCTGCTTCTCTCATTCATCTTATATACAAAATTAAATCCCTTTTAAATCGAATGAAGGCTCATGACCTTTCTAAATATAGTTGCATAACTAAACATCATCCCAATGTAAGCTTGATTGTCCCTTTAATATCTAAAGTTTCATTGATTTCAGGATAACTTGTATCTCAAATGTCATAATTAGAATCACTATCACCAACCAAGCTACAAAGCTTATAATGGTCATTAGTCTTTCATTCTTTCCCCATAGGTTGCTCATCTCCAACAAAATCTGTATCTAAGTTAATTAGCCTAGAATGGTCTATTCAAGCTCTTATCTCCTCCTTAATGAGATCTTTATCAACGTATTCATCAAATAAATCATCATCCTCCTCATCTAACTCCCTTAGCTTATTAAAGGATGCTTTAGTATCACAATTGGTGCCACTGCCACATATAGGCTTAGTACTGGCAGCACTTCCTCTATTTTTTTCCTTCTCAATATGTATTTCTCCCTCATGTGTGTGTACAACTCCCTTTCCCTTATCATCAGCAATACTTCCCTTTTCAATTGCAATTGATCTCTTCTCACCAACCCGTTTGACTACTATTCTCTTAATCTTGATTTTAGACTTGGATGTAGATGCTTCCTTGATAGTGGCTATGGACACTACTACCTTGGCCTTATTGTCCCCTTAAGGAGGCTTGATAAGTGGTATATTTTTATATTTATTGAAGATATTTTTAATAATTTATGATACTAATATCTTCTTAAAAACTTAATTTCATGAATAAATTAGATTTTCTTATAAAAATAAATAATTTTAAAAAAATATAAAATTAGATCATATTTATAAAAAATAGATGTTGATTTAATTAAGTAATTTAAGCACCAAAATAATATAAAATTTTTGAAAAATTTAATGCATATTTTTTTTATTTTTCAGACAAAAATTAGCGCAAAAATAGAATCAAAATATCCTAAAAAATATTGAAAATTACCTTCGATGCATGGTGGACCGACTGGTCGATCCACAGAATCAAGTTTGTGGTCCATAGGAACAGTTCGTGGTTCACAGGCATGGTCCACGATGGAAGGAAGATTTTTTTTTCGTTGATCGACGGTCTAGATCAAATCTATCGTGCGATCCGATGGCTGTGGTGGCTTCCGACTTTGAATAGGAATGATTTTGCATGATCTGATGGCTGGAATCTCATCTGAAGTGCGATCAGATGGTCAGAAATGCATCTGACTTTGATAAGGATTAAAACATCAGATTTTGGGCTGATTTGGATGGTTCAAAGGCAATCCGACGGTCAGAATTAATTTATATGAGTATAATATGATTTCTAAGGATTTTGGGACTCCTTTTGTGATCAGAAAAAAATAAAAAAATTTATCTATAAATAAAGAACCCGAGAATAAGTGTAGAGAGAAAAAAAATTAGAGAAAAAGTAAAAAAAATAAAAAAAATTAAAGAGCTTTAGGGATCAAATATTGAGAGATTATAGAGCTAGAGATCTTGATGCGTGGCTAAATCCCTTCAATCCAGGAATACGATGAAGCCTGTAAATAAATTTTTATTTTTATTTTTATATTTAATTTTTATGTAATAAAATTATATTTTTATTTCATATCTTTTATTTTTTTAAGGTATTAATCTAACCTACACAGCCTATACCCTGTACTGATGTACCGTGATCCCTGAATACGGTACGTGCTTAAGAGAGATAGATCGTGGTATGTTAGATTAAATCTTATATCTTGTAATTAAATTTAGATAGTTTATACTCTGACAGGATGAGCTGTAATCTACTGATACAGTCCGTATCTCTTAGAGATAAGCTATGCTAATATTTTAATCACAAGAATTAATATTGCAACAGAAAAAAAAATCTAATTTGCATGGTGGATTCAGAATTCTTGGGTTATTTTTTTGAATTATTTTCTTTCACAAATTAGTTATATTTTTAATTTAATTTTTACTATTTTATTTCTTTTAATCCTTCTACAATCAATTTTTTTTTTTAAATAAAAAAGATAATCATCCTAAATCTCCATGGAAACGATCTCGAGTCACCCTATCTATATAGTTTGAGTTAGTTTTTATTCTTGATCGCCTACGACAGCGATTAAATTTTGGCACCGTTGTCGGAGATCTAGGTATGATTATTTTTTTTAAAATTTTTTTAGTCTTATTCTTAATTTTTTTTATTTACTTTTTAATTTGCTTAGTTTCTTAGTCAAACTTACTATCTTTCAAAAAAAAATCTCTACATTGATACCTCATAATCTACTTAAAAAATTAGATACTTAATCATAAAATCTAAAAATTATAACAAATCAATTTACTCTTGACTAACTACCAAATCTGACCATCTTTTCTTCTTGCATTACATAAGTCCATAAAATATCTTAAGAGTACAAATCCTAAACAAGATAAGATGAAGATTTTATTATCCTTTCTTGGTCCACAAACCACCATCCCGCAGTTTGCATTGACTTAAACCTTAACTTAAAATCAATTAGATGTTGGCCTCTAAGGACTCTCGAGCTCAATAGGATAAGAGATCCAAAGAGTTGGATCGGGTTAGGGTTAGTCAGTTTGACTGGTGTCTAAGAAAGTGGTTCAGGAACTACATTCTAAAGGAAGATGATTATTTAATTGGTTCCATTTGCTTATCTGGCTAACTCAGTTGGTGTCTAAGGAAAGCAACAGGAGGATCCTCACCAACCTTATACTTATCTAGCTAGTTGAGTGGCTAGTCTTTTACCTGGAGTATTCAAAGACAATCTTGACAGTTAGGAGCTGTCTAGATCTAGAATCATCCTTAGTTAAGATTAACTGCATAACTTGCTTGTTAACTAAATTTAAACTTACTCTTCTCTATCATCTCTAGATTTAGGATCCCTTAGGACTCATCTTTAGAACTCTCTTCTCATCTATCTCTCCTTTCTCTTTTCTCTTCTAACAAAAAAAAAATCATTAAAAATCTCACAAGATTGCAACTTGAAAAAGGGAATCTGGTCGTTTAGTGAGAATTGATTCAAACCCTACCCTAATCCAAGAAAATTTTGAGTCCACAATGAGTGAAGTCAATCAACCTCAGGTCCTAAAAGATCTTTGCTATCTTGTTGGGTCAGCCCAATCATCTTATATCAGACTTCTCCAAACCAATGCAATAACTTTTGAAATTAAACCTCAAATCATTAACATCTTCCTAAATTCACTAGTAATGAAGATGCATATATTTTTATTAGAGAATTTGAGGAAGTATGTGACACCATGAGAATACACTAAATATCAGATGATGCTATTAAACTTAGGCTGATTAATTTTACTCTTAAGGACAGTGCTAATAAATGGTTATATAGTTTGTCCAACCACTCGATCACAACTTGGGATGGATTTGTAAAAATTTTCTTGAGAAAATTTTTTCCACATCATAAAACAGCTAAGTTAAGAAATGACATTAACCAATTTTATCAATTTGGAGGTGAGTCTTTCTGGAAGTGTTTTGATCATTTCAAGAACCTTTTAACCCAATGCCCACATCATGAAATTGAGACTTGGAGACTATGCCAAATCTTTTATGAGGGACTAGATCCATACTCTAGAACCATGCTAGAGTAATGTGTCAGGGTCAGTTTATGTATAAGGAAGCCAATGAAGCCTGACAATTCTTAGAGGACCTAGCAGAAAAAAGCCTGCAGTGGGAAGTAACTAGGAAACCTACAAGAGGTACTATGCACCAAGTATCCACATCTCTAGCTACAGAGGCCAAAATAGATAGTATACTACGTAGGTTAGAGGCCTTAGAACTCAAGGGACACACCCAAGTGAACCAAGTTTCAATATCTACTTGCAATAGGTGTAATGCCATAGACCACATCATGGAAGAATGTCTCTTTTTGATGAACCCAACTAGGAACGAAGTAGCACAGGTTAATGCTGCCTACTACAAACCTATAAATGATCCTTATGCACCAACGTATAACCCAGGATGGAGGAATCACCCTAATTTTTCTTGATCACAAGGGTCAAATCTCAGTAGACCTGTCCTTAATCAATCCAATCAAAGGCCCACTCAACCATCAAATTATTCACAAGGCTTCAACAATGATCAAAAGCTTAATGTACTAGAAAAAGGGTTAGAGATTTTAATAAAAAAAACTTCTGATAGTATATAATTTAATGACCAAAAGCATAATTCATTAGAGAAAAGCCTTGAAGCCTTGACAAAAAACATAAACAATTTCATGCAAACCACGGGCCAACTTGTAAATTCAAACACTCAAGCTATTGCCCGTCTAGAAATGCAATTAAGTCAGGTGGCTACCACCATCAGTGAAAGAGAAAAAGAAAAATGGCCAAGCCAACCTGAACCTAACCCAAGAGCCCAAATTGATCAACAATCTCGACCTGAAGGTCGATTCAATCATGTAAATGCAATTCACACCTTAAGATCTGGGAGACAAGTAGACAATCAAGTAGGTATAACTGAGAACCAAGAAGACCAACCGACTGAACCAAAGACTGATCAGACCAAGTCTGACGAGCCTGAATTAATAGAGATTGATGAGCCATCTAAGCCAATTACAGAACCCATCCTAGGTTCAAGCAAGTTGAGACATCAACCACCAATCCTATAGCTCCTTTTCCAAATAGACTTAGGTCCAACAGACACTCAGCCCACATGAATCAAATCTTAGAGATATTCAAATAAATGAAAATAAATATTTCTCTGCTAGATATGATCCAACAAGTTTTCACTTACGCTAAGTTCCTCAAAAACCTATGCACAAAGAAGAAGACCACTAATGTTCCCAAGAAAGCCTTCTTGGCAGCTAGTATGAGCTCATATCTTTCAAGCCACATGTCAGTCAAGTACAAAAATTCAAGATCTCCTACAATCTCATATGTCATTGGGAAAACCATCATTGATAGGGTCTTGTTAGACCTAGGAGCTAGTGTGAATATCTTATCTTATTCGATCTATAAAAATTAGGGATACGAGAATTAAAGTCTATAGAAATTACATTGCAATTGACAGACCGATTAGTGAGAATCCCCAAAGAAATTATGGAGGATGTGCTAATCAAGGTCAATGATTTTATTTATCCTGTGGATTTTGTGATCCTAGAAACAGAACCAGTGTCAAACCCAAAAGGTCACATCTTAGTCATCTTAGGTAGACCATTTTTAGCAACCACCAATGTCCTGATCAACTATCGCAATGGACTCATGAAGCTCTCATTTGGAAACATATCCATTGATCTTAATATTTTTAATCTTAAAAATAAAAAGGACCAATTAGTTAATGTAAATCTGATCCAAGATGAGATTTATGAGCCCATTGATCTAGGAGAAGAAGATTTTGATTGTAATCTCTGGTCTGACTTAGAATCTGAAATTGCTTATGAACTGTCACATCCTATGACCAAAGAGTTCATCCATAATGGCTATCACCTATCGAACCACTTGTTAGACTGGCTGAACCAAAATCCAAACCATTGATTGAGGAAGCTCCAAAACTAGAACTCAAAACACTTCCTGAGCACCTCAAATATGCATATCTAGGTCCATCTAAAACTCTGCTTGTAATCATAGCATCAGACCTAGATCCAACCTAGGAGGAGGAACTTTTAGCTATCCTCAGAGAGAATAAAGAAGCCATTGCATAGACCATCGCTGATATTAAGGGGATTAGCTCTTCAATTGTCCAACATTGAATTCACTTAGGGGAGGAAGTCAAGCCAATTAAAGACCCCCAAAGGAGACTTAACCTAGTTATGAAAGAGGTAGTGAAGAAAGAGATTCTCAAGTTATTAGATGATAGAATTATCTACCCTATTTTAGATAGTTCATGGGTTAGTCCAATCCAAGTGGTCTCTAAAAAGTCTGGGGTTATAGTGATCCAAAATGAAACCAATGAACTTGTGCCGACTAGAGTTCAAACTGGATGGAGAGTCTGTATTGATTATAGAAAACTGAATGCGGTCATAAGAAAAGACCACTTCCCATTACCTTTTATTGACCAGATGTTGGAGAGGTTAGTTGGACACGAGTTTTATTATTTCTTGGATAGATAATCCGACCACAATCAAATTTCTATAGCACCAGAGGACCAAGAGAAGACCATGTTTACCTGTCCATTTGGAACTTTGCCTATAGAAGGATGCCCTTTGGCTTATGTAAAGCCCCATCTACTTTTCAAAGGTGCATGGTCAGTATCTTTTCTGACATGATCGAGAGATTTTTAGAAATCTTTATGGATGACTTTTCTATTTTTGGCTCCACCTTCTTCGAGTGCCTACATCACTTAAGGCTAATCTTAGAAAGGTGTAAGGAGAAACACTTAGTACTTAATTGAGAAAAATATCAATTCATGGTCAAAGAAGGTATAGTGCTTGACCATGTTATCTCAAAGAAAGGTATTGAAGTAGACAAAGCCAAAGTAGATTTGATTGCAAATCTTCCACCACCTAGATCAATCAAAGAAATCCGCTCATTTTTAAGACATGCTGGTTTCTATTGGAGGTTTATCAAGAATTTTAGCAAGATAACCTGGCCACTGACTAATCTTTTAGCTAAAGATGTCAAATTTGATTTCACTCCTGAGTGCCATGAATCATTTGAATGTCTTAAAAAGGTACTGACATCTGCACCCATCATTCATCCACCTGACTAGACTCAGCCCTTCAAACTTATGTGTGATGCATCAGATCAAGCCATCAGAGCCATTTTAGGATAGAGAATCGATAAGCTGCCATGAGTTATTTACTATGTCAGTAGAACCCTTAATAATGCGTAGCTTAATTATTCCACAATAGAGAAAGAGTTCTTAGCTATTGTCTTTGCCTTAGAAAAGTTTAGATCCTATTTGGTTGGTTCACATGTCATTATATATACTGATCACTCAGCCATTAGATATCTCTTAACAAAGAAAGATGCCAAGGCACGTCTAATCCGATGGATTTTACTTCTTCAGAAATTTGATTTAGAAATCAGGGATAAGAAAGAAACTAAAAATATAGTAGCCGATCATCTATCCCGATTGATAGATGCGCCCTCTAATGAACCAGCAATAGAAGAGTCTTTTTCTGATGAACAACTCATGGCTATGATTGTAGAATCATGGTATGCTGATATTATCAATTATTTAATCATGGATAGGATTTCTTCTTATTGGACTACTCAAGACAAGCATAAATTCATTGCCCAAGTAAAATTTTTTATTTGGGATGATCCATATCTGTTTAAGCAATATCCTAACCAAATCATTAAAAGGTGTGTACCAGATCATGAGGTTAAAAGCATCCTATCCTTTTGTCATGACCAAGCCTGTGGTGGCCACTTTGGATCCAAGAAGACTGCTGTAAAGGTTTTCCAATGTGGATTCTATTGGCCCACCCTTTTTAAGGATGCACATGAGTATTGTAAAAGCTGTCCTAGATGTCAACAAGTAGGACGAATCACAAAAAGAGACATGATGCCATTAAATCGGATCGTAGTTGTTGAGACTTTTGATGTGTGGAGAATTGATTTTATGGGACCATTTCCAAACTCCTTTGAAAATGAGTACATTCTAGTGGCGGTTGACTATGTGTCCAAATGGATAGAAGCTATACCATGTAGATCAAATAACAGCAAAATTATTATCAAATTTCTTAAGGAAAACATCTTCTCTCATTTTGGTATTCCTAGAGCCATTATAAGTGATCAGGGAATACATTTTTGCAATCGATCCTTTGAGTCCTTGATGAAAAAATATAACATCAATCACAAATTGAGCACACCCTATCATCCGCAAACCAATGGGCAAGTAGAAGCTTCAAATCATCAAATCAAATAAATCTTGGAAAAGATCGTTAATATCAATAGAAAAGATTGATTGTTGAAGCTAATCGATGCATTGTGGGCTTATCGCATAGCTTTCAAGACCATTCTAGGAATGTCACCTTACAGGATTATGTTTGGTAAAGCATGTCACTTGCCAGTTGAACTAGAACATAAGGCTATGTGGGCCATAAAATAATTGAACATGGACCTAGATGAGGCTGGACATCAAAGGAAGCTACAAATAAATGAACTAGAAGAAATCAGGAATGAGATATATGAAAATGCTAAAATATACAAAGAACGAACTAAAGTATTTCATGATAAAGTAATTCTAAGAAAAACTTTTACACCTGATCAAAAAGTTTTTTGTATAACTCTAGGCTACATTTATTTCCTGAAAAACTTAGATCTAGATGAACAGGACCCTATTTTGTAAAAAAAGTTTTCTCTCATAGGGCTGTAGAAATCAAAAGTTCAAGCAATGGTGCTACTTTTAAAGTAAATGGACAATGATTGAAATCCCTATTGAAATTGAGGAGGAGGCCATGGTTCTCCATGAGCCTATTTATTCTAATTGATTCTGTATCTCAGGTTCAGTCCGGCTGAAGACTTAAAACTTAGCACTTTTTGGAAGGCAACCCAGTTTTAGCTTTTACTTTTGCTTTCTTTTGTATTTTGTTTAGGTTAATCGATTCTTGCTTTATGGAGATTTGAAGATAATATTGGCTAAGTTGGGAGGAGAATCAATTTTGAAAAGACTTTTGGATCAGATGACATCTCTCCTTTTCTTTCTCTTTTTATGCATCCTTTATTTTACTCCATGGAGGACAATATCGATTCAGTTGGGGGAAGAATAATAAAAAATTTTTAAATTTTTAAATTTCTAAAATCCTCAAGTAAATTAGTATTTAGCATTTAAGTATCTGATTATACTTAAAAATTAGTTAAATCAAATATTTTTTTTAAAAAAATTGATGTACAGATTAGAGAATTTGTGAGATATCGAGGGATCAAGTATTAAGAAAACTCAATAAGGAGTTAAGTTTAAAACTTAAACAGTATTTTTTGAGTATTTCTAAATTTTTCTACCAGTATTAAAGTAGAGTTTACTTCTTATGGACTTGTGTAGAGTAACTATACATTTTTTCATATATTTAATATTAAAAAGAAAATTTTTAAGTACTTCATGCTGAGTAATCGAGCCTCTTTACCTAAGCAAGCATTGAGTTTCTCATCAAAAGGTATGAAGGGCAAAGAAGCTTTGTTGTAAAGCTAGTTTTAACTCGTAGCCTATTTTGATTCGAGCAAGTAGGTCCGAGGGATATTCTATACCTAATGTCCTAAAGTTATCTGGTTTGGGAGTCATTGGCTGAAAACTCGCTACATAGATCAAACAGAAAGCTTAAGGGGTTAAGACACTCAATAGCGGTATAATATAAATAATAATAATAATAAATAAAGAACGAAAGTAATAATATACATGTCCATATGAGGTTAATGATTTGGAGATAAAGATAGGAATAATTTAGAAAAGTTTAGAAAAAATTTAGTATTCTTAGTGTAACCATCATATTGATTAGTATTAATACTCTAATGACATACCTCATTTACGCTCTACTGAATATCAGTGGCTCTTTTAAAAATTATTTGATGAAATTCAAAATTTTAAGTTAAAAAGCACTTAATTCTAAATTCTTTCTTTACTAAAGGACGAGCAAGGTTCAAGTAGAGAGGTATGATAAGTGATATATTTTTATATTTATTGAAGATATTTTTGATAATTTATAGTGCTAACATATTCTTAAAAATATAATTTATAAATAAATTAGATTTTCTTATAAAAATAAATAATTTAAAAAAATATAAAACTAAAATATATTTATGAAAAATAGATGTTGATTTAATTAAGTAATTTAAGCACCAAAATAAAGTAAATTTTAAAAAAATTAATACATATTTTTTCTTATTTTTCAGACAAAATCGAAGCAAAAATAGAACCAAAATATCCTAAAAAATATTAAAAATTACCTTCGATGCACAGTGGACCGGTCGGTCGTCCACAGAATCAAGTTCGTGGTCCACAGAAATAGTTCACGATCTACAGGCATGGTCCACGATAGAAGGAAGGCTTTTTTTTTCGCTGATCGACGGTCCAAATCAAATCTATCGCATGATCCGACGGCTGTGGTGGCTCCTGACTTTGAATAGGAATGATTTCCATGATCCGACGGCTGGAATCCCATCTGAAGCATGATCAGATGGTCAGAAATGCATCCAAGTTTGATAAGAATTAAAACATCAGATTTTGGGATGATCTGGGTGGTTCAAAGGCAATCCGACGGTCAGAATTAATTTATACGAGTATAATACAATTTTAAGAGTTTTGAAACTCCTTTTGTGATCAGAACAAAATGAAAAATTTACCTGTAAATAGGAGACCTGAGAATAAGTGTAGAGAGGAGAAAAAATCAAAGAAAAAGCAAGAAAAAAAATCAAAAATTTTAGGGATCAAATATTGGAAGATTATGGAGCTAGAGATCTTGATGCGTGGATAAATTTTTCAATCCAGGAATATGATGAAGCCTGTAAATAAATTTTTATTTTTTTTATATTTAATTTTTATATAATAAAATTATATTTTTATTTCATATCTTTTTATTTTTTTGAGGTATTGATCTAGCCTATACGCCTATACCTTGTACTGACATGCCATGATCTCTGGATATGGTACGTGCTTAAGAGAGATAGATCATGGTATGTCAGATTAAATTTTATATCTTGTAATTGAATTTAGATAGTTTATACTCTGATAGGATGAGCTGTAATCACTGATACAGTCTGTATCCCTTAGAGATAAGCTATGCTAATATCTTAATCACAAGAATTAATATTATAATATAAAAAAAGAAAAAAATAAATCTAATTTGCATTGTGGATTCAAAATTTTAAAATTATTTCTCTGAATTATTTTTGTTCACAAATTAATTACACTTTTAATTAAATTTTTACTATTTTATTTTTTTAATCCTTCTACAATCAATTCTCTTTTATTTTTTTTTTAAAAATAATCATATCTAGATCTCCATGGAAACGATCCCGACTCACCCTATCTATATAGTTTGAGTTGGTTTTTATTCTTGACCGCCTACGATAGCGATCAAGCCTTCTCTCAACCACTGTTGCCATGGCACCAGTAGACTTAATAGCCATCTGTGAAGGCCAATGGAATGGAATCAATGGAAACTTATGGCTTATACCTGCTTCATCCATCTGGTGCTCTACATACCCTTCAACAAGATCCCTCTCTCTTATAGCTCCCAACATATCTAAATGTCTTTGTCATATTTAAGTTATCTCAAACCATTCTCAGAGGTGCACCTTGTCAGGAGATAGTAGAAACGGATGCCATTCCTATAACCCAATTTCTCTATCATATCTTCAAGCTCTATGATACTAATTAAATCTATATAATTCACAGTTATCAAAATGGTTGATATATTTATCTCTACAACAAAAGTGGGGGAGATGCTTGATGTTTCCACTATAGTGGATCTGTATAGTGAATAAATCACTATCAATCCCTATAAGAATGGACAAGTAATTCACAATAATATTGCACATGACATGTAATTCATAATGATAACTAATTATATTAACTAGAAGAATTAATGCATCGATAGATGAAATAGACACCATGCTTATATGAAACTTACATGAAAATAGATAGCTTACATGAACTTACATGAAGATAACTTATATGGAATGAAAATATATGAATTTATATGAAATAAATAACTTCATGGACTTATACGAACATGTATGAAAATGGACAACTACATGAAATGACACATTGCAACACATGAAATCAATAGCAGGTGTAGTCATAACACAAAAAAAACCATAGTTCCATGCAAGAAATAGTTTTAAGTGACTTACACTAAGTTGAAAGTTACTGCATGCATTCCTTAACTCTTGTTTTAGGAGTTAAAAGGTTGAAATAGAGTATTCCAGTCAACTAGCCTTTCTCAGCAAGTTTAGCATAAAAAATTATTGCAATGGTTAAAGCAATTTTTATGCTTTCATTGTGGATTCAAAAAGCCACACATCCATCAAAAACTATATGCTCTTAAGACTTCCACTATGGCTACTCCAATAAAAGAATATAGTTTAACTTCCACAATGGCTATTGTCATCAAAAAGGCTTTTTTTATGCTTCCACTATAGTATTGTTAGGCTAAAAAGGGAATGAGACATATGTAAAAAAATAGTGAATGGGATATCCAAATCATATATAAGAGACCATACAAGCAAAGAATCAAAAAAATCCTTAAGAAGGAACTATTGAATACCAATCATTCAATCATAAATAGAAGGCACGATGACATAGCCTAGGGCACGTTTTTATGAAAAAGAGATAAGGAAGATGCATGAAATAAAAAAAAAATAGGAAGGGTAAAAAGAAACTCTCTTCTGGAGTTTTGATTCAACAACAAAGAAAATAAACTGACTACAATGTTGGCCAAAAGGGCCGTATTTATGGAGAAAAAATTCTAACATAACACCTGCGTTGTCTGGAATAAAATAGAAAAAAATCAAGACTTCCAATTCATATAGGATCCCTAGGCACCCATTAATCCATCAAACAATAAAATATGATCTCGAAAGTGGCTATGATAGTGAATCAATCAGGCTCATAGAGTATGAAAAGAGCTTTCTAAATTAAGATCTTAGAAGTGATTCTGACTCTAGATGAGAAAGTTATACCCATTTTAGTACGGTGGGGTTAAAACCTGGCAGAGTCTAATGCAATTAGTTTGATTTCTTATCTTTTTGGATCTTGTTCATCAAATCAAGAGATTTACTAGTTAAGGCATCTACATCACACAACAACACATCACATACCAATGAATATTACATATACATTAACAATATTAAACCCTGGAACTTGATAGAACAATTAACCCAATGTATGAAGAAACAAATTTTGGCCCCCAAATCTAGTGTTTTGATAGGTAAATTATAGTCGACCTATAGACAGACCCCACAACATAATATGCACTAAATCAAGCATTATCAAAGAAACATTACAAGAAAAAAAAGGCATTATCAACTAAAATAGTGGTGAAGCTCCATTCATGGCTTAACAAAGACTTCTCAGACTCTTTGATGCCTGGTGCACAAGGAAGATAGGACAGTCAAACACAAGTGAAGGGTGGGACTGTTGGTGCTTGCT
>NC_026005.2:48573965-48648159 GCF_000442705.2 Elaeis guineensis
GTTGCATAACTAAACATCATCCCAATGTAAGCTTGATTGTCCCTTTAATATCTAAAGTTTCATTGATTTCAGGATAACTTGTATCTCAAATGTCATAATTAGAATCACTATCACCAACCAAGCTACAAAGCTTATAATGGTCATTAGTCTTTCATTCTTTCCCCATAGGTTGCTCATCTCCAACAAAATCTGTATCTAAGTTAATTAGCCTAGAATGGTCTATTCAAGCTCTTATCTCCTCCTTAATGAGATCTTTATCAACGTATTCATCAAATAAATCATCATCCTCCTCATCTAACTCCCTTAGCTTATTAAAGGATGCTTTAGTATCACAATTGGTGCCACTGCCACATATAGGCTTAGTACTGGCAGCACTTCCTCTATTTTTTTCCTTCTCAATATGTATTTCTCCCTCATGTGTGTGTACAACTCCCTTTCCCTTATCATCAGCAATACTTCCCTTTTCAATTGCAATTGATCTCTTCTCACCAACCCGTTTGACTACTATTCTCTTAATCTTGATTTTAGACTTGGATGTAGATGCTTCCTTGATAGTGGCTATGGACACTACTACCTTGGCCTTATTGTCCCCTTAAGGAGGCTTGATAAGTGGTATATTTTTATATTTATTGAAGATATTTTTAATAATTTATGATACTAATATCTTCTTAAAAACTTAATTTCATGAATAAATTAGATTTTCTTATAAAAATAAATAATTTTAAAAAAATATAAAATTAGATCATATTTATAAAAAATAGATGTTGATTTAATTAAGTAATTTAAGCACCAAAATAATATAAAATTTTTGAAAAATTTAATGCATATTTTTTTTATTTTTCAGACAAAAATTAGCGCAAAAATAGAATCAAAATATCCTAAAAAATATTGAAAATTACCTTCGATGCATGGTGGACCGACTGGTCGATCCACAGAATCAAGTTTGTGGTCCATAGGAACAGTTCGTGGTTCACAGGCATGGTCCACGATGGAAGGAAGATTTTTTTTTCGTTGATCGACGGTCTAGATCAAATCTATCGTGCGATCCGATGGCTGTGGTGGCTTCCGACTTTGAATAGGAATGATTTTGCATGATCTGATGGCTGGAATCTCATCTGAAGTGCGATCAGATGGTCAGAAATGCATCTGACTTTGATAAGGATTAAAACATCAGATTTTGGGCTGATTTGGATGGTTCAAAGGCAATCCGACGGTCAGAATTAATTTATATGAGTATAATATGATTTCTAAGGATTTTGGGACTCCTTTTGTGATCAGAAAAAAATAAAAAAATTTATCTATAAATAAAGAACCCGAGAATAAGTGTAGAGAGAAAAAAAATTAGAGAAAAAGTAAAAAAAATAAAAAAAATTAAAGAGCTTTAGGGATCAAATATTGAGAGATTATAGAGCTAGAGATCTTGATGCGTGGCTAAATCCCTTCAATCCAGGAATACGATGAAGCCTGTAAATAAATTTTTATTTTTATTTTTATATTTAATTTTTATGTAATAAAATTATATTTTTATTTCATATCTTTTATTTTTTTAAGGTATTAATCTAACCTACACAGCCTATACCCTGTACTGATGTACCGTGATCCCTGAATACGGTACGTGCTTAAGAGAGATAGATCGTGGTATGTTAGATTAAATCTTATATCTTGTAATTAAATTTAGATAGTTTATACTCTGACAGGATGAGCTGTAATCTACTGATACAGTCCGTATCTCTTAGAGATAAGCTATGCTAATATTTTAATCACAAGAATTAATATTGCAACAGAAAAAAAAATCTAATTTGCATGGTGGATTCAGAATTCTTGGGTTATTTTTTTGAATTATTTTCTTTCACAAATTAGTTATATTTTTAATTTAATTTTTACTATTTTATTTCTTTTAATCCTTCTACAATCAATTTTTTTTTTTAAATAAAAAAGATAATCATCCTAAATCTCCATGGAAACGATCTCGAGTCACCCTATCTATATAGTTTGAGTTAGTTTTTATTCTTGATCGCCTACGACAGCGATTAAATTTTGGCACCGTTGTCGGAGATCTAGGTATGATTATTTTTTTTAAAATTTTTTTAGTCTTATTCTTAATTTTTTTTATTTACTTTTTAATTTGCTTAGTTTCTTAGTCAAACTTACTATCTTTCAAAAAAAAATCTCTACATTGATACCTCATAATCTACTTAAAAAATTAGATACTTAATCATAAAATCTAAAAATTATAACAAATCAATTTACTCTTGACTAACTACCAAATCTGACCATCTTTTCTTCTTGCATTACATAAGTCCATAAAATATCTTAAGAGTACAAATCCTAAACAAGATAAGATGAAGATTTTATTATCCTTTCTTGGTCCACAAACCACCATCCCGCAGTTTGCATTGACTTAAACCTTAACTTAAAATCAATTAGATGTTGGCCTCTAAGGACTCTCGAGCTCAATAGGATAAGAGATCCAAAGAGTTGGATCGGGTTAGGGTTAGTCAGTTTGACTGGTGTCTAAGAAAGTGGTTCAGGAACTACATTCTAAAGGAAGATGATTATTTAATTGGTTCCATTTGCTTATCTGGCTAACTCAGTTGGTGTCTAAGGAAAGCAACAGGAGGATCCTCACCAACCTTATACTTATCTAGCTAGTTGAGTGGCTAGTCTTTTACCTGGAGTATTCAAAGACAATCTTGACAGTTAGGAGCTGTCTAGATCTAGAATCATCCTTAGTTAAGATTAACTGCATAACTTGCTTGTTAACTAAATTTAAACTTACTCTTCTCTATCATCTCTAGATTTAGGATCCCTTAGGACTCATCTTTAGAACTCTCTTCTCATCTATCTCTCCTTTCTCTTTTCTCTTCTAACAAAAAAAAAATCATTAAAAATCTCACAAGATTGCAACTTGAAAAAGGGAATCTGGTCGTTTAGTGAGAATTGATTCAAACCCTACCCTAATCCAAGAAAATTTTGAGTCCACAATGAGTGAAGTCAATCAACCTCAGGTCCTAAAAGATCTTTGCTATCTTGTTGGGTCAGCCCAATCATCTTATATCAGACTTCTCCAAACCAATGCAATAACTTTTGAAATTAAACCTCAAATCATTAACATCTTCCTAAATTCACTAGTAATGAAGATGCATATATTTTTATTAGAGAATTTGAGGAAGTATGTGACACCATGAGAATACACTAAATATCAGATGATGCTATTAAACTTAGGCTGATTAATTTTACTCTTAAGGACAGTGCTAATAAATGGTTATATAGTTTGTCCAACCACTCGATCACAACTTGGGATGGATTTGTAAAAATTTTCTTGAGAAAATTTTTTCCACATCATAAAACAGCTAAGTTAAGAAATGACATTAACCAATTTTATCAATTTGGAGGTGAGTCTTTCTGGAAGTGTTTTGATCATTTCAAGAACCTTTTAACCCAATGCCCACATCATGAAATTGAGACTTGGAGACTATGCCAAATCTTTTATGAGGGACTAGATCCATACTCTAGAACCATGCTAGAGTAATGTGTCAGGGTCAGTTTATGTATAAGGAAGCCAATGAAGCCTGACAATTCTTAGAGGACCTAGCAGAAAAAAGCCTGCAGTGGGAAGTAACTAGGAAACCTACAAGAGGTACTATGCACCAAGTATCCACATCTCTAGCTACAGAGGCCAAAATAGATAGTATACTACGTAGGTTAGAGGCCTTAGAACTCAAGGGACACACCCAAGTGAACCAAGTTTCAATATCTACTTGCAATAGGTGTAATGCCATAGACCACATCATGGAAGAATGTCTCTTTTTGATGAACCCAACTAGGAACGAAGTAGCACAGGTTAATGCTGCCTACTACAAACCTATAAATGATCCTTATGCACCAACGTATAACCCAGGATGGAGGAATCACCCTAATTTTTCTTGATCACAAGGGTCAAATCTCAGTAGACCTGTCCTTAATCAATCCAATCAAAGGCCCACTCAACCATCAAATTATTCACAAGGCTTCAACAATGATCAAAAGCTTAATGTACTAGAAAAAGGGTTAGAGATTTTAATAAAAAAAACTTCTGATAGTATATAATTTAATGACCAAAAGCATAATTCATTAGAGAAAAGCCTTGAAGCCTTGACAAAAAACATAAACAATTTCATGCAAACCACGGGCCAACTTGTAAATTCAAACACTCAAGCTATTGCCCGTCTAGAAATGCAATTAAGTCAGGTGGCTACCACCATCAGTGAAAGAGAAAAAGAAAAATGGCCAAGCCAACCTGAACCTAACCCAAGAGCCCAAATTGATCAACAATCTCGACCTGAAGGTCGATTCAATCATGTAAATGCAATTCACACCTTAAGATCTGGGAGACAAGTAGACAATCAAGTAGGTATAACTGAGAACCAAGAAGACCAACCGACTGAACCAAAGACTGATCAGACCAAGTCTGACGAGCCTGAATTAATAGAGATTGATGAGCCATCTAAGCCAATTACAGAACCCATCCTAGGTTCAAGCAAGTTGAGACATCAACCACCAATCCTATAGCTCCTTTTCCAAATAGACTTAGGTCCAACAGACACTCAGCCCACATGAATCAAATCTTAGAGATATTCAAATAAATGAAAATAAATATTTCTCTGCTAGATATGATCCAACAAGTTTTCACTTACGCTAAGTTCCTCAAAAACCTATGCACAAAGAAGAAGACCACTAATGTTCCCAAGAAAGCCTTCTTGGCAGCTAGTATGAGCTCATATCTTTCAAGCCACATGTCAGTCAAGTACAAAAATTCAAGATCTCCTACAATCTCATATGTCATTGGGAAAACCATCATTGATAGGGTCTTGTTAGACCTAGGAGCTAGTGTGAATATCTTATCTTATTCGATCTATAAAAAATTAGGGATACGAGAATTAAAGTCTATAGAAATTACATTGCAATTGACAGACCGATTAGTGAGAATCCCCAAAGAAATTATGGAGGATGTGCTAATCAAGGTCAATGATTTTATTTATCCTGTGGATTTTGTGATCCTAGAAACAGAACCAGTGTCAAACCCAAAAGGTCACATCTTAGTCATCTTAGGTAGACCATTTTTAGCAACCACCAATGTCCTGATCAACTATCGCAATGGACTCATGAAGCTCTCATTTGGAAACATATCCATTGATCTTAATATTTTTAATCTTAAAAATAAAAAGGACCAATTAGTTAATGTAAATCTGATCCAAGATGAGATTTATGAGCCCATTGATCTAGGAGAAGAAGATTTTGATTGTAATCTCTGGTCTGACTTAGAATCTGAAATTGCTTATGAACTGTCACATCCTATGACCAAAGAGTTCATCCATAATGGCTATCACCTATCGAACCACTTGTTAGACTGGCTGAACCAAAATCCAAACCATTGATTGAGGAAGCTCCAAAACTAGAACTCAAAACACTTCCTGAGCACCTCAAATATGCATATCTAGGTCCATCTAAAACTCTGCTTGTAATCATAGCATCAGACCTAGATCCAACCTAGGAGGAGGAACTTTTAGCTATCCTCAGAGAGAATAAAGAAGCCATTGCATAGACCATCGCTGATATTAAGGGGATTAGCTCTTCAATTGTCCAACATTGAATTCACTTAGGGGAGGAAGTCAAGCCAATTAAAGACCCCCAAAGGAGACTTAACCTAGTTATGAAAGAGGTAGTGAAGAAAGAGATTCTCAAGTTATTAGATGATAGAATTATCTACCCTATTTTAGATAGTTCATGGGTTAGTCCAATCCAAGTGGTCTCTAAAAAGTCTGGGGTTATAGTGATCCAAAATGAAACCAATGAACTTGTGCCGACTAGAGTTCAAACTGGATGGAGAGTCTGTATTGATTATAGAAAACTGAATGCGGTCATAAGAAAAGACCACTTCCCATTACCTTTTATTGACCAGATGTTGGAGAGGTTAGTTGGACACGAGTTTTATTATTTCTTGGATAGATAATCCGACCACAATCAAATTTCTATAGCACCAGAGGACCAAGAGAAGACCATGTTTACCTGTCCATTTGGAACTTTGCCTATAGAAGGATGCCCTTTGGCTTATGTAAAGCCCCATCTACTTTTCAAAGGTGCATGGTCAGTATCTTTTCTGACATGATCGAGAGATTTTTAGAAATCTTTATGGATGACTTTTCTATTTTTGGCTCCACCTTCTTCGAGTGCCTACATCACTTAAGGCTAATCTTAGAAAGGTGTAAGGAGAAACACTTAGTACTTAATTGAGAAAAATATCAATTCATGGTCAAAGAAGGTATAGTGCTTGACCATGTTATCTCAAAGAAAGGTATTGAAGTAGACAAAGCCAAAGTAGATTTGATTGCAAATCTTCCACCACCTAGATCAATCAAAGAAATCCGCTCATTTTTAAGACATGCTGGTTTCTATTGGAGGTTTATCAAGAATTTTAGCAAGATAACCTGGCCACTGACTAATCTTTTAGCTAAAGATGTCAAATTTGATTTCACTCCTGAGTGCCATGAATCATTTGAATGTCTTAAAAAGGTACTGACATCTGCACCCATCATTCATCCACCTGACTAGACTCAGCCCTTCAAACTTATGTGTGATGCATCAGATCAAGCCATCAGAGCCATTTTAGGATAGAGAATCGATAAGCTGCCATGAGTTATTTACTATGTCAGTAGAACCCTTAATAATGCGTAGCTTAATTATTCCACAATAGAGAAAGAGTTCTTAGCTATTGTCTTTGCCTTAGAAAAGTTTAGATCCTATTTGGTTGGTTCACATGTCATTATATATACTGATCACTCAGCCATTAGATATCTCTTAACAAAGAAAGATGCCAAGGCACGTCTAATCCGATGGATTTTACTTCTTCAGAAATTTGATTTAGAAATCAGGGATAAGAAAGAAACTAAAAATATAGTAGCCGATCATCTATCCCGATTGATAGATGCGCCCTCTAATGAACCAGCAATAGAAGAGTCTTTTTCTGATGAACAACTCATGGCTATGATTGTAGAATCATGGTATGCTGATATTATCAATTATTTAATCATGGATAGGATTTCTTCTTATTGGACTACTCAAGACAAGCATAAATTCATTGCCCAAGTAAAATTTTTTATTTGGGATGATCCATATCTGTTTAAGCAATATCCTAACCAAATCATTAAAAGGTGTGTACCAGATCATGAGGTTAAAAGCATCCTATCCTTTTGTCATGACCAAGCCTGTGGTGGCCACTTTGGATCCAAGAAGACTGCTGTAAAGGTTTTCCAATGTGGATTCTATTGGCCCACCCTTTTTAAGGATGCACATGAGTATTGTAAAAGCTGTCCTAGATGTCAACAAGTAGGACGAATCACAAAAAGAGACATGATGCCATTAAATCGGATCGTAGTTGTTGAGACTTTTGATGTGTGGAGAATTGATTTTATGGGACCATTTCCAAACTCCTTTGAAAATGAGTACATTCTAGTGGCGGTTGACTATGTGTCCAAATGGATAGAAGCTATACCATGTAGATCAAATAACAGCAAAATTATTATCAAATTTCTTAAGGAAAACATCTTCTCTCATTTTGGTATTCCTAGAGCCATTATAAGTGATCAGGGAATACATTTTTGCAATCGATCCTTTGAGTCCTTGATGAAAAAATATAACATCAATCACAAATTGAGCACACCCTATCATCCGCAAACCAATGGGCAAGTAGAAGCTTCAAATCATCAAATCAAATAAATCTTGGAAAAGATCGTTAATATCAATAGAAAAGATTGATTGTTGAAGCTAATCGATGCATTGTGGGCTTATCGCATAGCTTTCAAGACCATTCTAGGAATGTCACCTTACAGGATTATGTTTGGTAAAGCATGTCACTTGCCAGTTGAACTAGAACATAAGGCTATGTGGGCCATAAAATAATTGAACATGGACCTAGATGAGGCTGGACATCAAAGGAAGCTACAAATAAATGAACTAGAAGAAATCAGGAATGAGATATATGAAAATGCTAAAATATACAAAGAACGAACTAAAGTATTTCATGATAAAGTAATTCTAAGAAAAACTTTTACACCTGATCAAAAAGTTTTTTTGTATAACTCTAGGCTACATTTATTTCCTGAAAAACTTAGATCTAGATGAACAGGACCCTATTTTGTAAAAAAAGTTTTCTCTCATAGGGCTGTAGAAATCAAAAGTTCAAGCAATGGTGCTACTTTTAAAGTAAATGGACAATGATTGAAATCCCTATTGAAATTGAGGAGGAGGCCATGGTTCTCCATGAGCCTATTTATTCTAATTGATTCTGTATCTCAGGTTCAGTCCGGCTGAAGACTTAAAACTTAGCACTTTTTGGAAGGCAACCCAGTTTTAGCTTTTACTTTTGCTTTCTTTTGTATTTTGTTTAGGTTAATCGATTCTTGCTTTATGGAGATTTGAAGATAATATTGGCTAAGTTGGGAG
Organism: Elaeis guineensis; assembly: GCF_000442705.2. Classification (NCBI taxonomy): domain Eukaryota; kingdom Viridiplantae; phylum Streptophyta; class Magnoliopsida; order Arecales; family Arecaceae; genus Elaeis; species Elaeis guineensis. The sequence goes on from NC_026005.2 coordinate 48,582,447, forward strand.
GAGAATCAATTTTGAAAAGACTTTTGGATCAGATGACATCTCTCCTTTTCTTTCTCTTTTTATGCATCCTTTATTTTACTCCATGGAGGACAATATCGATTCAGTTGGGGGGAAGAATAATAAAAAATTTTTAAATTTTTAAATTTCTAAAATCCTCAAGTAAATTAGTATTTAGCATTTAAGTATCTGATTATACTTAAAAATTAAGTTAAATCAAATATTTTTTTTAAAAAAATTGATGTACAGATTAGAGAATTTGTGAGATATCGAGGGATCAAGTATTAAGAAAACTCAATAAGGAGTTAAGTTTAAAACTTAAACAGTATTTTTTGAGTATTTCTAAATTTTTCTACCAGTATTAAAGTAGAGTTTACTTCTTATGGACTTGTGTAGAGTAACTATACATTTTTTCATATATTTAATATTAAAAAGAAAATTTTTAAGTACTTCATGCTGAGTAATCGAGCCTCTTTACCTAAGCAAGCATTGAGTTTCTCATCAAAAGGTATGAAGGGCAAAGAAGCTTTGTTGTAAAGCTAGTTTTAACTCGTAGCCTATTTTGATTCGAGCAAGTAGGTCCGAGGGATATTCTATACCTAATGTCCTAAAGTTATCTGGTTTGGGAGTCATTGGCTGAAAACTCGCTACATAGATCAAACAGAAAGCTTAAGGGGTTAAGACACTCAATAGCGGTATAATATAAATAATAATAATAATAAATAAAGAACGAAAGTAATAATATACATGTCCATATGAGGTTAATGATTTGGAGATAAAGATAGGAATAATTTAGAAAAGTTTAGAAAAAATTTAGTATTCTTAGTGTAACCATCATATTGATTAGTATTAATACTCTAATGACATACCTCATTTACGCTCTACTGAATATCAGTGGCTCTTTTAAAAATTATTTGATGAAATTCAAAATTTTAAGTTAAAAAGCACTTAATTCTAAATTCTTTCTTTACTAAAGGACGAGCAAGGTTCAAGTAGAGAGGTATGATAAGTGATATATTTTTATATTTATTGAAGATATTTTTGATAATTTATAGTGCTAACATATTCTTAAAAATATAATTTTATAAATAAATTAGATTTTCTTATAAAAATAAATAATTTAAAAAAAATATAAAACTAAAATATATTTATGAAAAATAGATGTTGATTTAATTAAGTAATTTAAGCACCAAAATAAAGTAAAATTTTAAAAAAAATTAATACATATTTTTTCTTATTTTTCAGACAAAAATCGAAGCAAAAATAGAACCAAAATATCCTAAAAAATATTAAAAATTACCTTCGATGCACAGTGGACCGGTCGGTCGGTCCACAGAATCAAGTTCGTGGTCCACAGAAATAGTTCACGATCTACAGGCATGGTCCACGATAGAAGGAAGGCTTTTTTTTTTCGCTGATCGACGGTCCAAATCAAATCTATCGCATGATCCGACGGCTGTGGTGGCTCCTGACTTTGAATAGGAATGATTTTCCATGATCCGACGGCTGGAATCCCATCTGAAGCATGATCAGATGGTCAGAAATGCATCCAAGTTTGATAAGAATTAAAACATCAGATTTTGGGATGATCTGGGTGGTTCAAAGGCAATCCGACGGTCAGAATTAATTTATACGAGTATAATACAATTTTTAAGAGTTTTGAAACTCCTTTTGTGATCAGAACAAAATGAAAAATTTACCTGTAAATAGGAGACCTGAGAATAAGTGTAGAGAGGAGAAAAAATCAAAGAAAAAGCAAGAAAAAAAATCAAAAATTTTTAGGGATCAAATATTGGAAGATTATGGAGCTAGAGATCTTGATGCGTGGATAAATTTTTTCAATCCAGGAATATGATGAAGCCTGTAAATAAATTTTTATTTTTTTTATATTTAATTTTTATATAATAAAATTATATTTTTATTTCATATCTTTTTATTTTTTTGAGGTATTGATCTAGCCTATACGGCCTATACCTTGTACTGACATGCCATGATCTCTGGATATGGTACGTGCTTAAGAGAGATAGATCATGGTATGTCAGATTAAATTTTATATCTTGTAATTGAATTTAGATAGTTTATACTCTGATAGGATGAGCTGTAATCACTGATACAGTCTGTATCCCTTAGAGATAAGCTATGCTAATATCTTAATCACAAGAATTAATATTATAATATAAAAAAAGAAAAAAATAAATCTAATTTGCATTGTGGATTCAAAATTTTAAAATTATTTCTCTGAATTATTTTTGTTCACAAATTAATTACACTTTTAATTAAATTTTTACTATTTTATTTTTTTTAATCCTTCTACAATCAATTCTCTTTTATTTTTTTTTTAAAAATAATCATATCTAGATCTCCATGGAAACGATCCCGACTCACCCTATCTATATAGTTTGAGTTGGTTTTTATTCTTGACCGCCTACGATAGCGATCAAGCCTTCTCTCAACCACTGTTGCCATGGCACCAGTAGACTTAATAGCCATCTGTGAAGGCCAATGGAATGGAATCAATGGAACACTTAGTGGCTTATACCTGCTTCATCCATCTGGTGCTCTACATACCCTTCAACAAGATCCCTCTCTCTTATAGCTCCCAACATATCTAAATGTCTTTGTCATATTTAAGTTATCTCAAACCATTCTCAGAGGTGCACCTTGTCAGGAGATAGTAGAAACGGATGCCATTCCTATAACCCAATTTCTCTATCATATCTTCAAGCTCTATGATACTAATTAAATCTATATAATTCACAGTTATCAAAATGGTTGATATATTTATCTCTACAACAAAAGTGGGGGAGATGCTTGATGTTTCCACTATAGTGGATCTGTATAGTGAATAAATCACTATCAATCCCTATAAGAATGGACAAGTAATTCACAATAATATTGCACATGACATGTAATTCATAATGATAACTAATTATATTAACTAGAAGAATTAATGCATCGATAGATGAAATAGACACCATGCTTATATGAAACTTACATGAAAATAGATAGCTTACATGAACTTACATGAAAGATAACTTATATGGAATGAAAATATATGAATTTATATGAAATAAATAACTTCATGGACTTATACGAACATGTATGAAAATGGACAACTACATGAAATGACACATTGCAACACATGAAATCAATAGCAGGTGTAGTCATAACACAAAAAAAACCATAGTTCCATTGCAAGAAATAGTTTTAAGTGACTTACACTAAGTTGAAAGTTACTGCATGCATTCCTTAACTCTTGTTTTAGGAGTTAAAAGGTTGAAATAGAGTATTCCAGTCAACTAGCCTTTCTCAGCAAGTTTAGCATAAAAAATTATTGCAATGGTTAAAGCAATTTTTATGCTTTCATTGTGGATTCAAAAAGCCACACATCCATCAAAAACTATATGCTCTTAAGACTTCCACTATGGCTACTCCAATAAAAGAATATAGTTTAACTTCCACAATGGCTATTGTCATCAAAAAGGCTTTTTTTATGCTTCCACTATAGTATTGTTAGGCTAAAAAGGGAATGAGACATATGTAAAAAAATAGTGAATGGGATATCCAAATCATATATAAGAGACCATACAAGCAAAGAATCAAAAAAATCCTTAAGAAGGAACTATTGAATACCAATCATTCAATCATAAATAGAAGGCACGATGACATAGCCTAGGGCACGTTTTTATGAAAAAGAGATAAGGAAGATGCATGAAATAAAAAAAAAATAGGAAGGGTAAAAAGAAACTCTCTTCTGGAGTTTTGATTCAACAACAAAGAAAATAAACTGACTACAATGTTGGCCAAAAGGGCCGTATTTATGGAGAAAAAATTCTAACATAACACCTGCGTTGTCTGGAATAAAATAGAAAAAAATCAAGACTTCCAATTCATATAGGATCCCCTAGGCACCCATTAATCCATCAAACAATAAAATATGATCTCGAAAGTGGCTATGATAGTGAATCAATCAGGCTCATAGAGTATGAAAAGAGCTTTCTAAATTAAGATCTTAGAAGTGATTCTGACTCTAGATGAGAAAGTTATACCCATTTTAGTACGGTGGGGTTAAAACCTGGCAGAGTCTAATGCAATTAGTTTGATTTCTTATCTTTTTGGATCTTGTTCATCAAATCAAGAGATTTACTAGTTAAGGCATCTACATCACACAACAACACATCACATACCAATGAATATTACATATACATTAACAATATTAAACCCTGGAACTTGATAGAACAATTAACCCAATGTATGAAGAAACAAATTTTGGCCCCCAAATCTAGTGTTTTGATAGGTAAATTATAGTCGACCTATAGACAGACCCCACAACATAATATGCACTAAATCAAGCATTATCAAAGAAACATTACAAGAAAAAAAGGCATTATCAACTAAAATAGTGGTGAAGCTCCATTCATGGCTTAACAAAGACTTCTCAGACTCTTTGGATGCCTGGTGCACAAGGAAGATAGGACAGTCAAACACAAGTGAAGGGTGGGACTGTTGGTGCTTGCTGAAAAATTTCTAGAGGATGGGAGCAGAGAATTCGAAGGGAACAACACTTGAAATTGGGAAGGGGGTAGCCAAAATCAATTTCAAATAGTAAGAGGTTTGTTGCAGCTCGATTCGTTCAAGGTCAGAGAGAAGGCGGCTGAGCCTCATGCAGAGATGCTGATGAAGGAAAAATGGATAGTTCAAAGCATGTATTTTTAAAATTTTATCGTAAAAAATAAAAGATTAAATATTTTAATCTTCTAAATTTATCTTGGATTTGATCTAAACTATCAATTAAAGATCTATGATATAAAAAATTTACATATAAAATTTGATATAAAATAAAAAACTGCATCGATCACATCGATGTCCTGAATCTAATTTAACCTTTAGATCACATCGGTTGAGTTCAGAACTCATTACCTTTTCACAGATCAATGATCTCCACTACTGATAGGCATAGTATGAAACTCTTGCTGATGCCTAGTAGTCACATAGATCGTCCGACCTCTACAGATCGTCCACTCGAAGCCCTGATCGGATCTTCCTTCGTGGGAGTGCTAGCTCGCGTCGAAGGCTCTAGATGGCTGATCCAAGCTCCTTTCTTCCAATCTCCTGGACTCCTCCAGATTAGAAGATGAAGCTTTACAAGAAAGTGATGGTGTGGGAGATTGAACAAGACTCACTCTTGTATTTTTCTTCTCATAAAATCTAAAGTTGAAATCCTAGACTCTACACCTCACGCTCGAGAGGAAGAACACTTCCTCTGTTTCTCATGCACGGAAGCCCAACCCACTCTCAACTTTTCATGTCCCAACTTTCAGATTTCTCATGCCAAAAATCACTACTAATCTCGCACAAAACTGATCCCTTTTTAAGGGTGGTGTCCCATGGAAGATAAGGATAAGGAAAAGGTAGTTTCAGTTCAATTTCAAATATTGGTTGATCCTTGTCATCAATTCAAATCAAATTTGAAATAAATTTTGAGTCAAACTTTATCCCCATCTTATAAACTCAGAGAGGGGTTGACCAGTATTAGAATGGTGCAAAAAATCTTATGCAAATATACTTTATGTGTGGAGAAAGGTGATGGCATGAAGAGAAGAGTCCAACTCAATTTGGACTCTAAGTTTTCATTCAAATTCAAAACCATTTGAACTCAAATTTAAATCAATTAATTTTTAATTCAAAAAAAATTAGATGTAAATATAGAAAAGCTTTTTAATATAAGAAAAATTTAAATAAAAAAATTTTCTTGCGTAAAGAATAAGAGGGTGCAGATAAAGGAGGTGCAAGAGATTTGAATTTAAATTATTTTTTCATCCAATTAAATTTTTAACCCAGCCAAATTAGATTAGACTCAATTAAACCACTAAATCTAATCTAATTAGATATTAAATAGTCTTAATTAAATTTTAATCAAATTAAAAATTAATCAAACTCAAGTTCTGATCAAATCAGGAATCGAACACCCTTAGCGATTAGGTCATCTCATAACCTAATCGGATCAAACCAAATTGAATCTAATTCAATTAAATTTGATCCAAACCTCAATGCTTCATTAAATTAAGCTAATTAGTAATATAATTACTAATTAATCCTCCTACAATTCACTAACAATTAGCGAATTGATTTATTACAACTTCTGCACAGGGTTAATCATCAATTGAATTGACTGTTTTATACTAAAACGATTCTTAATCATCGATCAGCCATATGATCAGTTAGAAACTTATTTTGAGTGTGACCCCATAAGTTTGAATCTAAGCCAGTAGTATAGAAATAATCTTTCTATACCAATTAAAGTGATCATCTAGCAATGATAGCCGACATCCGGATAGGTCGAAAGATTGCAAAGCATCATTCAAGAACCTATTGACATATGGTTATCGTATAATTCATCCCTTTAACCCAAATGCTCAAGGTGACTTAAGGTTTAACTGTCAACCCTGATATGGTCATCTACATTGTATTTTAATTTTTAAAATCCATCACATTGGTTATCCCAACTGAGGTTTTACTGAATTGAAATGCATTGATACATTAACACCTACTTATTCAGAGGGATCAATTCTATCTTGACACATACACCGACTTCTCAAGTACTTGACTGTGCCCAGAAACCTTTCATCACTGAATTAAAAATTTAGGTAGTCCGATACCAAAGTACAGTGAGTTGCTTGCAAGTCACCATGGTGATCTCAGATCAGAGGGACACTTATACCCATATCCTTTGCGAGCTACTCTTGACAGTAGAATGCTCAGAAATTGATCACATTTAGTGAGATGTACTCTTACATCTCACTTGCATGCCATGCCAGTATCTCCACACTCTTTGATTAAGAGGACAATCAATATACATGGCACACAACGACCTATACTTGATATAGCTATCGTCTTAATAATAGTATATCATTTGGTTGTGAACTTAAGGTTCAAGGACTAAACGATATATCCTCCTATATCAAATCAAATAGTCCTAAGGACTTCATCACATAATAAAAGTCCAAAATAAGATATACATAGTGATGAGAAAATTAAATAATATTTATTAATTCAATAATTCATATACAATTACAATAATAAGCTCAACCGTCAACAGACTGACAATTAGCTTTGGGACACAATTCCCAACAACTTTCATTTGGACTAAAGCCAATCGGTAAAATATCGTATATCCATCTTTGATTTATAGTCTTCGAACTCCTTGACACCGAGGGCTCTAGTAAATAGATCAGTCAGGTTTTTCTTTTCGTTGATCTTTTGAAGCTCAATGTCACCTCGATCTACGATCTCTCGGATCAGGTGGTAGCGGCACAGAATGTGCCTTAGTCTGCTGATATGACTTCGATTCTTTCGCTTGAGTAATGGCGCCAGTGCTGTCACAGTAAAACAAGATGGAGCCATCAAAAGAGGGTGCCACTCCGAGCTCGTTGATGAATTTTGTAACCATACAGGTTTCTTTGCAGCATCAGATGCCGCGATATATTCTGCCTCGCAAGTAGAGTCGGTCATAGTGTGCTGTTTAAAACTCTTTCAGCAAATTACTCTACCATTTAGGGTATAAATATATTTCGACATACTCTTGCTGTCATCATGATCTGACTAAAAACTAGAGTCTACAAATCTCACAAGTTTTAAGTCGGATTTTTCATAGATAAGTCACTGATCCTTAGTATTTCTCAAATACTTAAGGATGGTCTTTACGACCTTTCAGTGGTTCTCACCTGGATTGGACTGGTATATGCTCACTACCCCTACTGAGTATGCCACATCCGGTCACATACGTATCATGACGTACATAATAGATCCCACTATCGAAGCATATGAAATTCTACTCATACGCTCTCTCTCTTGAGGAGTTGTCAGACAATCATTCTTTGAGAGAAAAATTTCTTGACCTATCAGAAGATAGCCTTTCTTGAAATTCTCCATGCTGAACCTTTTCAGCACAGTATCAATGTACGTCGACTGGGATAATCCAAGCAACTTTTTATATCTATCTCTATAAATCTTCATCTCAAGAATGAAGGATGCTTCTCTCAAGTCCTTTATGGAGAACTATGATAACAATCAAACTTTTATTCTCTGTAATGCAGGGATGCCATTCTCGATTAAGAGAATATCATCCACATACAAAATAAAAAATACTATCACAGAGTTATTAACCCACTTGTATATGTAGGATTCCTCTCCATTCTTAATAAAATCATACGTTATGATCATTTTATCAAAATGCATGTTCCAACTCTAAGATGCCTGCTTAAGTCCATAAATGGACCTCTGAAGCTTGCACATCTTAGACTCATTTGTAGATATGAAACTTTCAGGTTGTATTATATATACCTCTTCTTCTAGTTCTCCATTTAAAAAGACTATTTTCACATCCATTTATCAGATTTTATAGTCCAGATGTGCTGCTATTGCAAGTATGATCTGAATGGACTTGAGCATTGCCACAGGAGAAAATATCTCATCATAGTCAATACCATGATGCTGACGGTAACCCTTGGCAACCAGACGGGCTTTATAGGTCTCCACCTTTCCATTTGTGTCTCTCTTCCTTTTGAAGATCCACTTACACCCTATGAATTTTACTCCTTCAGGTGGGTCAACCAATGTCCACACATTGTTGATTTTCATGGACTCCATTTCGTATTTCATAGCTTCCAGCCACTTATCAGAGTCAGACCTTTGCATTGCATCCATATAGATGATCGGATCTTCATTGTTCTCATCGAGTTCAATTGGATCACCATCCCAGACCACGAAACCGTAGTATCTATCTAGTTGACACGGTACTCTACCAGAGCTTCTTAAAGATATTTCTACAACAGGTTCCAGATTTGATCTAATCAAATCCAACTCTATGGGTTTACTAGATTGTGTCGATTTTTCTACCATTTGAACTTCATCAAGTTCAATATTTGAAGCATTAATTTCTTCTCTAAGAAACTTCTTTTCTAGAAAGACTACCTATTGCTAACGAACACTTTCTATTCATCAGCAAAGTAGAAGTAATACCCCTTGGTCTCTTTTGGGTACCCTACAAATAGATATTTGTCAGATCTAGGTTCAAGCTTATCAGTTTTCAAATATTTGACATAAATCGGACATCCCCAAATCCTAAGGTGAGAGAGTGCTGGCTTACGCCTGTCCACATCTCACGTGGTATTTTACTTATGGACTTACTCAAAATTTTATTTAAAATATAACAAGCTGACTCAAGTGCATATCTTCAAAAAGAGATCGACAGACTTGCAAAGTCCATCATAGATCGAACCATGTCTAACAGGATTTGATTCCTCCTTTTCGATACACCATTATGCTATGGTGTTCCAGGAGGGATTCATTGTGAGAGAATTCTACTCTCTTCTAAGTATGTCATAAACTCACTGGAGAGGTATTCTCCTTCTCGATCAGATCGAAGAGTTTTAATACTCTTCTTAGTTTATTTTTTTACTTCATTATAGAATCATTTGAATATTTCAAATAATTCTAACTTATGTGTCATTAAGTAGACATGCCCATACCTTGATAGATCATTTATAAATATAATAAAATAATAATATTCACCTCTAGTACTGATATTCATCAGTCCACATACATCAGTATGTATCAGACCTAGAACTTCTCTGGCTCACTTACTTTTTCTAGTAAGAGATGTTTTGATCATTTTTTCAAGAAGACAAGACTCACAGGTTAGAAGTGATTCATAATCACTGACTTTAAGGATTTCTTCTTGGATCAACCTGTTTATTCTGTTCTTATTAACATAACCTAACCTACAGTATCAAAGGTAGATATCGGAGACATCACTAATTCTAGGACATTTACTGGATGTGTACATTATACTAACAGGTTACGACAATATGTAAATACCATTGTTTAACTGTCTATTCATCACATTAACATCATTCATAATGATATTAAAATTATTTTTTTATTAAATTTTATAATGATATTGAAATTTTTTTTATTAAAATTTTTTTTATTGAGTTTTTTTAATAATTAATCCCTCAATATCTCTCAAACTCTCTGGTCTGTACATTAATTTTCTTTTAAAAATACTTGGTTTAACTCAATTCTTAAGTGTAATCAGGTGCTTAAGTGCTAAATACTAACTTACTTGAGGATTTAAAATTTTAAAAGTTTTATTTTTTTTCTTCTAACTTAATCGACATTATCCTCAATGGAGTAGAAAAAATGAAGGGTGCATACAAAAAAGAAAGAAAAAAAAGAGATGTCACCTGATCCAGATGTCTTTTCAAAATTGATTCTCCCCCCAACTTAGCTAACATTATCTTCAAATCCCTACAAAAGATACTAAGTAAGACTTAATTAATTTAAACAAAATACAAAAGAAAGCAAAAGTTAAAATTGAAACTCGGTTGCCTTCCAGAAAGTACTAATTTTATCGTCTTCAGTCAGACTATGCCGATTCTTTCACCTATCCTGTTCGAATATTGGATTGACAAATTTTAATAGTTTTGGATTGCCAATCTCAGGAAGATGGACTATAATAAATTTTAATATTTTATTATCAATCTTTAAAAAGTAGTTCACATCTTCATTTCTTGTCAGTTTTATCTTTCCAATATTAAGAAGATAATTCGTAAATCCATTTACAGACTCTTGTTTGTTGAGAATTTTTTTTATTTGTTCTTCTAAAATGCTCATGAATTAAATTTTTAGGTTAGAAATTGAGTTTGATGCAATGGGTACTGAAAGGGTGTCACTTGATTCTAGACATAAGTGCTCAGGTGTGATCAAAGATGACTTCAATTCTAAAGGAGGTGATGATTTTAGAGTAGAAGAACTGGCCTCTAAGGCTGAAGGAAACGAGATTCTTGGCTTATATATCTCGGATAACTCATCTGCTCTTTTCTTTCCTTTATCTTTCTCACTCAGATCAGTATCAGTTTTGAGTGCAGGTTCTTCTATTGGGTTAGTCTCAATACTAATCTTTTCTTTCAAGTTCTCTTTTTGGTTAGCACTAGTACTAGCCTCACTCACTTGGTCTTGGTATCAGTCTTTAAGAATTCTATCACTTTTAAGTTCAGAGATTACTTTATCATTTTTAAATTAGAGATTTTTAGGTGGGACATTGGATTGTTAACTAAGTTCAGGTGGTTGGTGGGTGCGTGGGTTATTTTCGAAATTTAGTATTAGTTGGCTTGGTAATTGACCTAGTTCTCTCCTCATGGAAGACTCAGCTAATTGACCTATTTGTGCTTCTAACCTAGTAAGGGATTGCTGTTGGATCATTATCATTTGTTGAAGTTGGCTAAATCTATCATCAGCTAGAAGGGTCTGTTAAGGAGATAGGTATGATGGTTGATTATAATAGGTGGCTGGATAGGCTGACTAGACTGACCTCTATTATAGGCATAATTCTGATATTGAGACCTATTTTGAAAATTTTATACAGAAAGAATTTGGGTCTAAGCCTGAGTCTATTGGAATTTTCAAGAAAAATTAGGGTGGTTCCTCCAATCTTGGTTATATGTATTTAAAAATGGATCATTGACAGGCTTGGAGTAACCTTGGACAGCTTGAACTTGTTCTTGAATGAAAAGTGAAACCTGTGCAACCGTGGAATATTCACTCATATGATGGGCTGGGCTAGCACAGATAGAATAAATCTCCTGATAATTGAGAGGTGGTGTATATTGTACAGGATATTGTTGACCTAGGGTTAGGTATTTATCTATAAGAAGGTCGATTTTATCTAATTTTTGGGCTATCAGGTTTAAATCGATCTTAAGACTAGAGTCTGAATGTTTAATCTCATAGAATGATAAAAATATCGATGGATTATAAGTGGAAAGAATAAAATATTTCTTCATCTGCTTAGGTGGTTCTCAAAATTTTCAGCCAGTTGATTATTAGGTGTAACATGGATCAACCGTTCAATTTCAGAATTAAGTTAAACTAGGTCAGAAAAAATTATATCATGCATATACCAGTGCAAACCCTAATATGTATGGTTTAGATTTTTTTTTTTTAAAGAAGAAGAATAAAGAAAAGAGAAGAGAAAGAAAGAGAGAAGTTCTAAAGGTGAGATCCTTAAGAAAGCCCTAGACCTAAGGATGAAAGATGAGAAGAATTAGTTGTGGTTAAATGTTAATTGCAATCAAGTTAGCTAACAATTAAATCGAGACACCTACAAATTTCTTAGACCTAATAGTTTGATGTAGAGTGGCTTAGCCTAAATACAAATTAGATTTGTTCTCACTTCCTTCAACTAGCCAGATAAGAGGTGGGGTCGTGGGGGTCCCTCCGTTGCTTGCCTTAGATACCAATTATAATGGCCAGATAAGCTAACGGAACTAATTAAATAACCACGAGTCTACTTAGGCTGAGCCTTGTAACCTCTTACCTTAGACACCAGTTTCAAGGATAAGTCCAAACTTTACATTTGACTTCACCACAATACTCAAACTAAATTCAATTGATCCTAAGGGCCAATATCTACTTGATGTTAGTTAGGTTTGGGTTAATGTGGGATGCTGGTTAGTTGTTTTTGGGTTAAGAGAGGGTGATGAAATCTCCACCTTATTTTATTAATGGGTGTTGCCCTTATATTGATTTGAGATAAATGTGCACAATTAATTTCAAACAAGAGGTTCTATGCAACTAAATTAGATGCATAAAATTAATCAAACTCGAAAGCTTACCTTGTCTCCAATGATCATCAAAAGTAAATCTAAGATGATGAATACTTCTAACAATTATGTTTCTACTCTTGTCATGCAATTTTTATTAGGTTTATGTGGATGGATTTTAGGTTAATTTGAAAAAAAATAGTAATTAATACCAAAAAAATAGTTAGGGTTAGGATTAGGATTGATCTCACTAAACAAAATTGGAAGCTTTCTATCTTTCTTTTAAAATTTTTTCCTTTTTTTTTGCACAAAGATAAAAAATAAAAAAATTAGTAAGCTATATTCATAGAAAAAATCAAATAAATCAAATATTAAAATTGATGCCTCCCCGACAATGGTGTCAAAAATTGATAGGATTGCAATGTTGTCGTTAGGACATCATGATTATCAATCTAATTTTGACTTCAATAAAAATTAAAAATATATAAAAAATAGTGAGTCAGATCGAATCCACAGAGAAAGAAAGATTTTGATTTGAAATCTTTGATTATAATAAAAGAAAAAAAAATTTGAGAAAAATAATTTAAGTCAAAAAATATGAATTAAAAGTATGAAAAATAAATCAAGTACTAAAATCTACTATTTAGATTCTAACTTTTACTTATAATAAAAATAAATAATAAAAAATTAAAATATATAAAATAAATTGATACTAAGATCTACTAACTAGATCTTAGCATCTAATTATAAAAAAAATAAAAGACAGGAATTTAAAGTGTAAGAAAATAAATTTTTTATTAATTGAAATTAAAATTTACTTATAAAAAATTTAAAAAGAATAATAAAATAAAAATAAAACTATAACAAAGATTTGAAGTTGATCGGTCCAGCCTCATCGAAAAGATGGTTGATGATCTCTCCTTCTTCCTTAGTACTCTATAGAGCGAATCGACTTCTCTTCTTCTCTTTGGATCCCTAAACTTATCTAATTTTTTTCTCTAATTTTTTTAATCTTTCTACTAATTTTTTTTTCTTCCCTCACTTATTCTCAGATTCTCTTTTTATATATAAATTTTTCATCTTTTTTTGGTAGCAAAAAGAGTCCTAAAATCCTTAAAAATCGTATTATAACCATAGCAATTTATTCTGGCCATCGGATCATCATTGAACTACCCAGATCTGATCAAAAAATAGTGTTTAAGTCTTTCTCTCAGTCGGGATCCACCACAGCCATTCGATCGTGCCTTGGATTTGATTTCAGCCATCGGATCATGCTCAATCTCTCCTATTCACAATCGAGAATAACCACAGCCATCGGATCTAACATCGGATGGATTTCTGATCGTTGGATCATGCACAAATTTCTCCTTTTTCAATCGACAACAAACAGCAGCCATCGGATCAAGTTCAGAATCGATATCAGCTATCGGATCGTAAAAATTTTCTTCCGTCCATCTGTGAACCGTGTCGTGCACCATGAAACTGTTCCGGTGGACCTCACCCCTAAATCTATGGATCGAGCGGTCGGTCCACCATGCACCGAAGGCTATAAAAATTATTTTTTAAAGATATTTTTGCTTGACTTTTGCTCTAATTTTTGCCAAAAAAATTAAAAATATATATATTAAATTACTCAATAATTCTTTAACATTTTGGTGCTTAAATTTACTCAATTAACTCAACATCAATTTTTCATAAATATACTCTAATTTTATTTTTTTTTCAAAATTATCTATTTTTGCAAGAAAATCTAATTTATTTATGAAATTAGATTTTTTAAGAAGATGTTAGCACCATAAATTATCAAAAATATCTACAATAAATATAAAAATATACCACTTATCAGAAGATAATTTCTCTTCTAGTGCCCCTGCTTCTTGCAGTATAAGCATTCCGTCTGACTCTGATTGGACTTGAGTTTGTTGGCCTGACTAGGCTTGGGTGCCCCACTACTTTGCACCCTTTTCTTATTTTTCTTCTCTTTCTTAAAGGGTCGACATCCAGAAGAAGACCCTCCCACAACATTCACTGACTTCTTGTAGAGCGATAATCTTTCTCAAAGTTCTGCAGCAACCCTAGCAAATCATGATAGTTGACCGCAAACTTTGTCATTCGAAAATGAGTAAGAAAAGACAAATAGAACTTGGGCAGAGAGTTCAGAATGGCATCTTTTTCCAGCACTTGCTTAAGTGCTCAATCATCTCGATCACGTACAGTACATGATCGGTGACTGATGCTCCTCTCATTCGAGCGTTGAAGATGGCACAACTAGTCTTGTGCCTCTCAATATCGACGGGTGTGCCAAAGAACTCGTTCAATATTTACAATATATTCTGTAGCTGAGCATTCTCGAAATGACGGCTAAACTCATCATTCATTACCGACAACATAATACAATGAACTATAGTTCGGTCATTGAGCCACTTCTAATAAGTGTCTCTAACCATGCTACGCACGTTCGGAGCTGGCTCCTCGGGTGTCAGATTGTCAATACATACAAGATCCATTCGTGCTTTAAGACTAATTTGAGTTTTCGATATCAGCTATCGAAATTTGATCCCATCAATTTATTACAATCGAATAATGATCGGAACGACAAGATCACGACCATAACTGCAAAAGAAAAATTAAAATCTAATTAGTATATGAATTGATTAAGCCTAAAGATATGGATTTTAGTCTAAAGGTTCTCCCACTATTTTATTCGAATTGATAGCCTCTACCTCTAATTCGAGAAATTACACTAATTTCTTAGTGGATACTAGAATCCACATGGACTGCACATGGGCCTGAGTGTGGCTTGGCCAACCCCTGTACACCTATGGGTAAGTTCTTAACCAATTATTTCACCAAACAATTTTTAGCATTCAATTTTGCCCCAGACACGTCTTCAGCAGGAGTGTTGTGCCTCCACTGAAAGTTCTGGTTAGGTCCAACCATTAACATGCCAGAATTTAGTACATCTAACAAATAAGTGATCAGGTCCGAGTGTGGCTCGGCCAATCTGACTATCATCAGAAAGATACAACTAAATCAACATATTATGAATGATAATTTCGACAGCCAGATGTGCACCAAGCATGTGGCGCCTCCAATGATCATCTAAACTATTGGATCCATTATCATCCAACTTAATGGGAGGCTATGATCTAGTTATCCCCGTAACTATTTAATTTTTAGGGACCTAACAATTTTAAAGGATTTAATTAGTTGAATTGAGAGATGAGAAAAGACTTGACTAGTTAATCTTAATCCTCCCACTGACTTCACCAAGTCAGATTAAAAAAGATTAGGCATAAGCTGGTCCAGCCAACCAGTCATAAATTGTCCCACTAATTTTACCAAGTCATGAAGAAGACTCAAGACAGGTGGAACTAGGGGCACCTAAATCAGTCATATAGATTTTTTAGTTATTATGGATCAACCCCAATCATTAAGTGATCTAATCAAAATATGATTCACCATATTGGTCAGGTAAGTAAGATCGATGGGAGAAATATGCTATTAACTCGACATAGATTCAATCTATGCGAGTAGCTCCCAATTAATGACCACCGATCAAAGCTACCATACTTATCTTAGACACCAACTGTTAGTCATTTTTAATTTGATCAACTTATAGACTTGGATTCGACTACGGAGCTACGATCAAAATTTATTGATCTAATCAAAGATATGGATTTGACCAACTACAACTATTGAAATTGATCAAGAGAAGAAATTGATCCAATCAGAATTAACTTTTAATTAGATTTGATCAATTACTAATATGATCCATTATCAATGATTTCTAATCCTAGGTCTAACCCAGTTAAATAGACTTGACTCAAGCTAACCCATGAATTATGAAATTAATATCTTAGATCTTTGATTCTCAAATCTAGATCACTTAATTCTCAATTAAGTTTTGAGCTGACATGGGTTAGAGTTTGGCATTTGAAAATAGTTTTTAATTTTATAAAATATTTTCACAATCAATCATTTAATGATCAAAATATTAATTTTAGACCTAATATATATTATTTTAGATATAAAATAAAATTTTAAATCTTTTTTATTATTCATCATCATGAAAAAGATCGCGCAGCACTCCTACATGCCATAGGAGATCCCATCGAATGGGTAAATAAAGTTATGAAATCCTGATTTCTCCTAAGACCGAACAGCTATGAGGGATCTATCCAATCAGATTACTATACTACTCAGATTTTAAATTAATTATTTAGATCTAATTTAAATAATTAAAATCAGATTTTATAAAGATCAGTACAAATAGGATAACCTTTGCACTATAAGGGGTAAACTTTACAGCAGGATAATCTTATATCAGTTTGTGTGATCAGATATATAATTAATTTTAGATCTAAATATCATGTATCAGATCTAATCTAAATTAAATTATAAATCTAAATGTATGTAATATCAGGTTATATGCAAAAAAATTTATGTCATAAGAAACCGTGCTCTGATACCAATTGAAAGAAAAATGGATAGTTCCAAGTATGTATTTTTAAAATTTTATAGCAAAAAATAAAAGATTAAATATTTTAATCTTCTTAATATATCTTAGATCAGATCTAAAATATCAATTAAAGATCTATGATATAAAAAATTTATATATAAAATCTGATATAAAATAGAAAACTACATCGATCATATCGATACCCTAAATTTGATCTAACCTTTAGATCACATCGGTTAAATTCAGAACTTATCATCTTTTCACAGATCGATGATCTTCACTACTAGTAGGCATGGTATGAAGCTCTTGCTCATGTCAAGTAGTCACACAGGTCATCCGATCTTTACAGATCGTCCACTTGAAGTCCTGATCGGATCTTCCTTCGTGGGAGTGCTAGCTCGTGTCGAAGGCTCTAGATGACTGATCCAAGCTTCTTTCTTTGGATCTCTCAGACTCTTCTGGATCAAAAGATAAAGCTTTACAAGGAGGTGGTGATGTGTGAGATTGAACAAGACTCACTCTTGTATTTTTCTTCTCACAAAATCTAAAGTTGAAACCCTAGACCCTACACCTCACACCCGAGAGGAAGAACACTACCTCTATTTCTCATGCACGGAAGCCCAACCCACTCTCAACTTTTCATGGCCCAACTCATAGATTTTTCACACCAAAAATCACTACTAATCTTGTACAAAACTGATCCCTTCTTAAGGATGGTGTTCCATGGAAGATAAGGAAAAGATAGTTTCGGTTCAATTTCAAACATTAGTTGATCCTTATCCCCATTTCAAATCAAATTTGAATTAAATTTTAAATTAAACTTTATTCTCAACTTATAAACTCAGAGAGGGGTTGATCAATATCAGAATAGTATAAAAAATCTCACACAAAAATACTTTATGCGTGGACAAAGGTGATGGCATGAAGAGAAGAGTCCAACTCAATTTGGACTCTAGGTTTTCATTCAAAGTCAAACCCATTTGAACTCAAATTTAAACCAACCAATTTCTAATTCAAAAGAAATCTGATGTGGATATGAAAAAGCTTTTGGGCATGAGAAAATTTTACGTAAAAAAATTTTCTGACATGAAGAATAAGAGGGCACAGATAAAGGAGGCGCAAGATATTTGAATTCGAATTATTTTCTTATCCAATTAGATTCTTAACCCAACCAAATTAGGTTAGATTCAATTGAACTACTAAACCTAATCTAATTAAATAGCAAATAGCTTTGATTAAATTTTAATCAAATTAAAAATTAATCAAGCTCAAGTCCTGATTAAATCAGGAATCGAACACCCTTAGCGATTAGGCCATCTTATAACCTAATCGGATCAAATCAAATTGAATCCAATTTAATTAGATTTGATCCAAACCTCAATGCTTAATCAAATTGAGTAGATTAATAATCTAATTACTAATCAATCCTTCAATAATTCATCAATAATTAGTAAATTGATTTATCCTAGAATGATTCTTAATCGTCGATCAGCCATATGATCAGTCAAAAAATTTTTTTGAGTGTGACCCCATAAGTTCAAACCTAAGTCGGTAGTATAGAAATAATCTTCCTATACCAATCAAAGTGATCATCTAATAATGATACCTGATGTCTGGATAAGTCGAAAGATTGCGAAATATCATTCAAGAACCTATTGGCATATAGTTACCATATAATTCATCTTTTTAATTCAAATACTCAAGGTGACCTAAGATTTAACTGTCAATCCTGATATGGTCATCCACATTGTATTTCAATTTTTAAAATTCATCATATAAATTATTTCGATCGAGATTTTACTAAATTGAAACACACTGATACATTAACTCTTACTTATTCGGAGAGGTTAATTCCATCTTGACTCATATACTGACTTCTCAAGTACTTGACTGTGCCTAAAAATCTTTCATCACTGAATTAAAAATTCAGATAGTCTGACATCAAAGTACAATGAGTTTCTTGCAAGTCACCGTAGTAATCTCAGATCGGAGGGACACTTATACTCATATCCTTCGTAAGCTACTCTTGACAGCAGAATGCTCAGCAGTTGATCACATTCAGTGAGATATACTCTTATATCCTACTTGTATGCTATGTCAGTGTCTCCACACTCTTTGGTTAAGAGGACAACCAATGTACATGACACACAATGACCTATACTTGATATAGCTATCATCTTAATAGTAGTATATCATTTGATCGTGAACTTAAGGTTTAAGGACTAAATGATATATTCTTTTATATCGAATCAAATAATCCTAAGGACTTTATTACATAACAGGAGTCCAAAATAAGATGTACACAGTGATGAGAAAATCAAATAATATTTATTAATTCAATAATTTATATATAATTACAATAGTAAGATCAACCATCAATAGTCTGATAATTGGCTTTGCAACACAATTCTCAACAACGGATGCTGGAGTGACCTACAAAATAAGTCTAAACCGAAGATTTTCATTCCGATAAGAACTCTCCAATGCTCAAGTCAGATTCAGAGAATACTAGAAATAGCATTGAATTCTTTGAGAGGGATTGATTGGCTTACCTTGATCCTCGTAGCTTTGGTTGCTTATATAGAAGACTGTCGAATAGCTGGTCACGTAGCTGTATAAAGATTGTGAGATTTCGAGATTGCAAAGCTGTTCAATATGCCATTATGGGTGAGGTAATCCGATCCTTAATTACTCTCATGGAGTGAGGAGGTCGTTACTGACAATATATTAAGTGGGAGATTTAAATATCCTCAGGGATCATGCTTGACCTGTTGGCCTTCTTAAATTAAATGAGTGGTGTCATCTCATGGTATATGAGGATCCCACCTCCTAATTGCATGGGCTGTCAATCTGGAGCTAAGAGTATGGCAGATCTTAGCCTTCATATGCTCTCCATGTAGGGGTATTTATTATTTTTGGCCTTTTCTACATGGTGTGGGTGGCTACCATGGTATGAAGATGGCTAAATATAGAAGGATAGCTCAGCTCAATACATAACTCAGGATAGCTCAGCTAAGCACATAGCTTAAGATAGCTCAGCTCATATCAAGATGGCTTGTATCAGCATAGATAGCTCTTCTTAGCACATAGCTCAGGATAGCTCAGCTCAGTACATAGTTCAGGATAGCTCAGCTCATATTACCATGTATATGACTGTGGATACCTCTTCTCAGTATATGTATGGCTCAGCTACTCCAAAATCTATGTCTTGGATATGAATCTGAGGCATCCATGATATCACCGTAACACTTTTCTCTACTCTTGAGTCTGAGAATCAGATGAAAGGAGTACTACTGAAATGATGCCTCAAACCTAGGGATGTCCATCCACGCATCCCATTAAGACATCTATTCCTTATTTAATGCAGGTGGTGGAAGCAACTAAAGAAAAGTTTGAATTTTGAGTCGATTTAAGGTTTTTTGAGCTTAGATCGATCTAAGGCCTTACGAGCGACATGCTCTGCTCTTCATACAAGCGACATCTGGTGCTCTGCTCTTTATATGAGTATCTTATGCTCTACTTTTCATATGAGCATCTTGTGCTCTGCTCATCTTGTGAGTGGCAGCATGTGCACTTCTCATAATACAAGAGGTAGCTTGTGCTCAGCTCATCTTGTGAGTGGCAGCATGTGCACTTCTCATAACGTGAGAGACAGCTTGTGCTCAACTTATTTTTAGTTGATCAAAGGTTGGCCCAAATGAAGATCGATGGAATGAAGGATCCAGAGATAACTCGATGGGCTGTGGAGGTCCCGAAGTTATCCTTCGCAGGAGTACAGCTTGGAGAAAAACTCGACGAGCTGGTCGGGACATAGATCGACGGACTGGAGAACTCGGAGATAACTCAATGGGCTATGGAGGTCCCATAGGTTATCCTCCACAGAGTACAGCTCAAAGAAAAACTCGACGAGCTGGTCCGAATATCGTCGGACTGGAGGATCCAAAGATAACTCGACAGACTGCGGAGGTCTCGTAGGTTGTCCTCCACAGGAGTATAGCTTGGAAGAAAATTCGACGAGCTGGTCCAAATAAAGATCAACAGGCTGAAAGATCCAGAGATAACTTGACAGGCTACAGAGCTCCCATAGATTATCCTCTGTAAGAGTACGGCTCAGAAAAAATCTTGACGAGCTAGCTTGGATAGAGATCGATGGGTTGGAGGATTCGAAGATAACTCGATGAGCTGCGGAGATCCTGTAGGTTATCCTTTATAAGAGTACAACTTGAAGAAAAACTTGATGAGCTGGTCCGGATAAAGATTGACGGACTGTAGGACCCAGAGATAACTCGATGGGCTGTGGAGGTTCCGTTGGTTATCTTCCATAGAAGTACGACTAGAAAAAAAAACTCAACGAGCTAGCCGGGTTAGAGATCAACGAGCTGGAGGATCCGGACATAACTCGACGGACTGCAGAGATCCCGTAGGTTGTCCTCCACAGGAGTATGGTTCAGAGAAAAACTCGATGAGCTGGCTCAGATAGAGATCGACAGACTGAAGGATCAGGAGATAACTCGATAGGCTATGAGGTCCCATAGGTTGTCCTCCGCAAGAGTACGGCTTGGAGAAAACTCTACGAGCTGGTCTGGATAGAGATCGACGGACTGGAGGACCCAGAGATAACTCGATGGGCTGTGGAGGTCCTGTAGGTTATCCTCCATAGGAGTATGGCTCAGAGAAAAACTCGATGAGCTAGCTCGGATAAGGATCAACGGACTAGAGGATCTGGAGATAACTCGATAGGCTGTGGAGGTCGCCTAGGTTGTCTTACATAGGAGTATGGCTCGAAAAAAATTCGACGAGCTGGTACAGATAGAGATCGATGGGCTATAGGACCCAGAGATAACTCGATGGGCTACGAAGGTCCCGTAGGTTGTCCTCCACAGGAATACGGCTCGAAGAAAATCTTGATGAGCTGGTCTGAATAGAGATCGATGGGCTAGAGGATTCGGAGATAACTTGACGAACTGAAGAGGTTTCGTAGGTTGTCCTCCGCAGAAGTACGGTTCGAAGAGAAACTCGACTAGCTGATCCGGATAGAGATCGATGGGCTCCGTTTGAGATTTGTAGTTATGAATCTGCACACAAAAGATGAGAAGACTCATCAGACCGACTTTAGCTGGATCTTTTGATTTTTCAATTAAAACAACAGGTAATTAGACTGATATTGTCCTATTTTGCTTAGATTGGCCTTTTCGTGATGTTGACCCTTTGAGGCTAGTTTTTTAAATGTCTCATCTTAGTCCTCACCTCA
Source organism: Elaeis guineensis (assembly GCF_000442705.2). Taxonomy (NCBI): domain Eukaryota; kingdom Viridiplantae; phylum Streptophyta; class Magnoliopsida; order Arecales; family Arecaceae; genus Elaeis; species Elaeis guineensis. The sequence goes on from NC_026005.2 coordinate 48,604,762, forward strand.
TCATCGTGGCCTTGGTCCGATCTTCACTCCAGCTTAAATGTTTGAAGACCTATCGTTCAAAAAGAACGATACAGGATAATAGATAGTGTCTGAAAGCTTTTACCATAAGAGTTATGAGCTTTATTTGGGAGCTTTTGAGTTTTGCTTGACTCCTCCTGCTATTTGCCTCAGTTTGAACTTATTTTTGCTTTAGACTGGCCTACATCTTTACCTTGGATCTGCATGCTTTAACCTCGGATCAACATGCTTTATCTTGGATTTGCATGCTTTTACTTTAGACTAGCATGCTTTATCTCGAATCTGCATGCTTTTACCTTGGATGGACCTTTATTTGACATGCTTCTACTTTGGATCTGCATGATATTTGCCTCGGATTGGCCTTGTTTTCACCTCAGATTGGCATGCTTCTGTCTTGAATCTGCATGCTTTAGCCTCAGATTGGCCTAGTTTTCACCTTGGATCTTGTCGCTGGAGTCTGGCCATCGGGCTGGGTGCTATGTCTGTGATAGTAGAATTTCTAGTGGGTGCTGCCAACCCGGATGCCGGCCTAGCCGAAGTGGATGCACCTCCCCACGAAAGGATCGGGGAAAAAGATGGGTGATAAACACCAGGACTTCTTAGCCAAGCCCTCTGGAACACATCCAGAGTTACCACGCACGTGTCCATCCGTTGTCGGGGCTGAGCCCACTGGATCCGTGCCGTCGTGGGTGGTCTCGGTGCTGCTGGAAGCAGGAGGAAGCTATAGCCAGAATAGATCCTCTTCCTTTCCGGGTTCCCATGCACATGCGAGATCACGCACGTTGATAACCTCTACTGGACTTGGGAGGACTGGCACTGGGAGTGAGGACGTGCGTTTGGACAGCCAGACCCGCCTGCTAATGGCTTCGGCATCGAGGACATGCAGAGAAAGCATGGAGAGATGTCAGTCTTCTGCTTCGACTGTGCCCATTTCAGCTAGGCTTACCTCGTAGAGGCTCGTTCGTGAGCAATCTTGGCACCAACAGACATAGGGATGCGCATAAGGAACCTCAGACCCACGGGTCCATCAAGGCTTGTCACCGTCGAGGGTGTCGGACGAGAGTGTAGCGACCCCAGGCTCCGGATCTAGGTGATAGGGGAGGCGTGCACAGAGAAGACCCTATGGCCATGGATCTGGTGACCTCAGTCGCATGTGAAGGCACGCGATGAAGCTCTGAGAAGCCTCGGAGCCTCAGATCTTGGTTCCAACGCTGACAAGAATGCTCGTGTGCTGGAGGTGTTTGTGGGGGGAGACTTTGGTGCCATGGAACCGATGGCTTCGACCGCGCTAGGAGACCTCAAAAGCTCGAATCCGATGAGGTTGGAGCAGCCGGCATCATTGGTTGGAAGCATGGGAGAGCTTGGATCCAGAGGAGCTCAGGGTCGCCGACCTTGATGGGCTCGACGTCGGAGGTGCGTAGGTGCGTGGGATGAACTGGGACCGTCAGTCTCACTGGCGATGCATGCAACGGCGTGGGGGGCTCCGTGGCTATCCGCTCTGACAGAGCTGGAGCCTGAGCGGAGCCGGTGTTGCCGGACGTCGGACACGGAGGAGGAGGCAATGCCGGCCTTGGGCAGCAGATGCCCAGTTCCCCACCTTTCGATGGCTTCCCTAACCCATGGAAGAAATAAGACAGCCCCCCCTTTCTTGTTATCTCTTTTTTTTTTTTGCATAGCTTGGATGTGACGCTTGTGGGTCTGCTCGGGGGCATGGCATTGCCCCCCTTCATCTCTCACTTCTTCTTTGACCTAAGTGCTGGCTCTGCAAGAGGAAAAATAAATAAAATAATTGATAGAGATCAGGAAGTCTTGAGAATTATGGAAGTTTCTCCCTTCTTTTCTTTTGTGTGGAGGGACTTTGGTGCCTCCGGGAGAGGATTCTCGAACTGACCGGGCTCGGAGTTGGAGGTAAGTGGGTGCGCTAGAGGAACTAGGACAAAGAAATCTAGCCGAGCTTGAGCAACTCTGACCCCATATTTAAGAATATGAGGTAGTCCAGTTGCATCTTTAATTGTGGAAAGAGCTCAAATCCTGCATAAGAACAAGAAATTTAATAATTGTCTCCCATGCTTAGGAGCAGTGAGGCTTCAACCTTGTTTCAAGATGAGATTAAGCTCGGCATTGATTGACACCCCACTTAGGAACAAGGCCTTCATCTTCATCTTCATTTTAAAATGAGATTGAGCTCGACTTTACCACCCCCATTTAGGAACAAGGGCCTTCCATCTCATTCAAGAATGAGATTCGGCTTAAAGCTGACACTCGTGTTTAAGAACAGAGGTCTTCACTTGCTGAAAAGTAAATCGGCATGGAGCTGATACTCATATTTAAAAATAGGAGCCTTCACCTGCTAAAAAGTAGGTCAACATGGGTGCGGGAGCAAGATGCATCTCTCATCGTGCATTGTTGCTCCGCTGCATCGTTTGAATCGTAGCGGTACAGGTATATACTCATTGGACCGATGCATTGAACAGATCTGTGCATATCTCCATGGTCGGTGGAGATGGTGATACTGGTGGTGATGGCGATGCAGGGGCCTCGCTACCAGCATGGGCTCCTTCATTTCTGGAAGAGGCATTGTTGGAATACTGTGAAGAAACTTTGCATAGCGCCATTACATTCTCACTTAGCTTTTCAAAAAAAATGGGCCTGAGGCTCTCCTTCATGCGGAGGGGCTCAGTAGTTGTGACGTTGGTGCATGGTTTTCTCTAGCACCAACGGTAATTCGAGAGATGGCAGATCGTCTCGATTGTCTGGTGGTAGTTTTCTTTAGAGTTATAATGCAAAAGTAGACCTCTTCCTCTATCTGTTGCTGCTCGATTCGATTGAGGTTGGAAAGAAGATGGCTGAGCCTCATGCAGGGATGCTGGCGCTGGAGTAACCTGCAAAACAAGTCCAAACCAGAGATTTTCGCTCCGACGATGACCCTCCGATGCTTAAGTTAGATTCAGAGAATAATAGAAACAGCAACAAGAATCCTCTGAAAAAGATTGATTGGCTTACCTTGGTCCTCAGGTCTTTAGTTGCTTATATAGAAGGCTGTCAAATAGTTGGTCACATAGCTGTATGAAGATTGTGAGATCTCAAGATTGCAGAGCTATTCAATATGTCATTGTGGGTGAGATAATCCAGTCCTTCATTGCTCCTATGGAGTGATGAGGCTGTTACTGACAATATATTGAGTGGGGGACTTGAATATCCTCAGGGATCATGCTTGACCTGTTGGCCTTCTTAAATTGGATGAGTGGTGTCACCTCATGGTACATGAGGGTTCCATCTCTTAACTGTATGGGCTATCAATCAGAAGCTAAGAGTATGGGGGATCTTAGCCTTCACATACTCTTCATGTAGGGGTATTTATCATTTCTGGCTTTTTTTGCGTGGTGTGGGTGGCTATCATGGCTTGAAGATGGCTAAGTATAGAAAGATAGCTCGGTTCAACATATAGCTCAGGATAGTTTAGCTCAGCTCACCATATAGCTCAGGATAGCTCAGCTCATATTAGGATAGCTCATATCAACATAGATAGCTCTTCTCAGCACATAGCTCAGGATAGCTCAGCTCAGCACATAGCTCAGGATAGCTCATATCAACATGTGTATGGCTGTAAATTTCTCTTCTCAACATATGTATGGCTCAACCACTCCTAAATCTACATCTCGGATATGAATCTGAGGCATCCATGATACTACCGTAATAAAGATATTTTTGTCAATTAAAATGGCAGACTGACACTATCTAGTAATTGGTGAGCTGAAGGACTAGTTTGGAATATTCTGAAGACTTAAAGGGATAGTTTGGTACTTTTAAAGCCTCACAGAGTGCAAGAGGTGGGGGAGAGAGAGGATAAATAAAATTGGCCTAAAATTAAGGGATGTCCCTATAATTTTTTCAGATAGTAAAGCAGATGATTATTTTATTTCATAACGAAGCATATGAAATTGGCTTAAAATTAAGGGGTGTCTCTATAATTTTTTCAAATAATAAAGTGGGTGAATGTTTTATTTCGTAATAAAGCATGGGTCCCATGACCTTTAAAGCAGCTGAAAAGGTTTTAACTTTGAAAAATAGTTTGGGTCATCAAATATCAAATAGGTCAGGTGTGTATATTCCAAGTGAATGAATGCACCTTGCTTTGCACAAATCACCATTAGAATAATTAGCCAGTTTCTTTGAGATATGTGCAAATGGATGAGGGACATAGTTTGGAGTGCTTTGGGATCTATGCAGTAGGTGACCTTAACTCGTATGATAATAAGTAGATGAACCATAATAGAAGGTATCGTACTCTCATCCAGCAATTTTATTACTCTTCAACATTACTATATGGCATCATAAACTGGTTTTTTTAGATACATATCTAAATTTATTTTTTAAGTAGTAGCAAAGATTGCTAATGAACATTTTTTTCTTTTTTCCCCTTTATCTTGTTCTGTAGAAGAACTTCAAAAAGAGACTTAACTTTTTACCACCATCCTGTACCCGAAGGAAAAAAATGTGTACAAAGATAAAGAAGGGAACAAAAATGAAGGCATACTTGTATTGGATTATGGTGGGATGTTGTTGGATAAAGCTGGAAGAGCTTTATCAGCTTTTGTCCCTCAAGTTCTGATTTTTGAGATTCTCCCTTTCTTTTTTTTTCTTTTGGGATGGTAAAAAAAGATCAATATATTAGATGTATGTCCGAGAAACCAATATGACTGATATATTATAATAAATCTAGGACATAATTTTATACTTAAAATATTAATTTAATCAATAAAAGAATAAGTTTTATTTTTATTCAAGTATGATGTGTCTTTGAATCGTCCATGGAATTAATACTTCGATATATATTTTCAAAGAATTGAGAATTAGAGACATATATAATTAATTCTTAAATACTCCTAATCATAGTATCACTATGAGGATGGTGATCGATCCGAATAGACTGGTACACAGATCGCTAACTTTAGGATGGATGAATCTCTGGTATATAGTATAGAGACACTGAACGATGAGTATGGATAGTTGTTAGAGAACAACTAGTACTGAGCGTGACCATACGAAAGATCACTTAGATTTCTACTCAATTATTAGTGATCGTCTTGATGCTATAGTTGTGTATATGGTTCTTTGATTTACGATGGCATGATTGCTCATAGTAAGACTACTGGAGTTTGATTGACATATAAACATGGCCTCGATAAGACCTTGTAGTTGATGTTGATGATAGTTGGTCCACTATAGGAGTATGATGCATATCTAGATGAAATTTATCGATCTTGATAGAAAGGAGTAGTTTTATAGGATTTGAGAAGCTGAGGCCGAGAGTCTGTGGTCATAGTAGTGTGATTAATAGAAAAAAATTTTTATGAGGATCACAATTAGACTTGAGCTAATCAAATCTATCATTTGACTGATGATGAAGTTTGATGATTTATCCATGATCTACTATTTAGTCGGGACTCACGATAGAAGAACTGAATCACATGTGAACTACACTTTGAGGTTCTATTTCAGTTCTACTGAGATGTCACAACATACTCTAGATGTCACTGGTGAATTATGAGAGCTCACTAGGATAGTTCAGGATCGATAATCCTTGATGAGTTAGAGTGAAATCATTTCGATCCATTGAAAAGAGTTTTAATGATTCTATGATAGAAATCATGGTATATCTCACTATCAGATAGAATTAAACCTATGAGATCATACAATAAAGAGATTAGACCTAAAAAAAATAATTGAACTTATGAAGTCTCAATTGGATTTAGAGAAATCCTATTGGGTTTAAGGTAACCATGCTAGCACATGATTGAACCAAATTTTCTCTTTGCACTTGAATTACTTATTTGATAAGATTAATTTAAATTAATTATCTACTAATAATTTAAATAAATTAGATTCATTAGGCTCCAATTATTGGGTAACTAAGATTTTGGATCATATGCATTAAGGATTCAAACCCTTAATCAAATTCTTTGATTGTTTGCATGGGGTACCACTTGATTTGATCAAGTTAGATGTGCCCAATTGGATGAGGACGTGTGTGACCAACAAGGGATGTCCCTTAAGCCTCATGTGGCATGTGAGAAAGTGGGTTAAAAGGCACCAAGAGCTGGCACCTCATAGATCTCCTAAAGGTGATCAAAAATCTAAAGCTAAAAGGATTTCTAATGCAAGTAAGACTTATATTAAGGGGCTATTTAGTTTTGAATAGGATTCAAACCTTTTACCTATTTAAAGAAACTTTTTCTAAGGCTCTAAGCATCAAATTTTCAGCAGCCCACATGCCTCCTAAGAGCTCCCCATGCCTCTCCATCTTCTCCCTCTTGTTTCTGATGCCCAAAGGGGTTTGGGCATCCATTATCTCTATGCCCAAGGAAGCTTGGGCGGTACTTCTTTATGGCTGATTTTCAGAGCTTGATTGCTGTATAATCAAGAAAAAGAGAGCAAGAAAAGAAAAAAAAATTAAGAAAAGGATCAAAGAGTTGATTATAATCCAGACTTTGTTCAGATTCGTCAGGTGATCATTTTTGGAAAAAAAAAATCAACACCATAGAAAGTTATTCCAAACTGATCCTTAATGAATACCCATAGAGGTCGGGTACTTACATGGCTAAAAAAGAATCTACCTTCTTCTAGATCCAGATTTGAAGAAAAAAATTATGAAACAGATATGTGATTCGATCACATATTTAATTTCAGTATAAAATTTAGCATGTGTTCAATTTTAGCATCTGAAATAGATCCTTATGTTCTTTATTTTATGCATCTATAATTTTGATTAAAAAATATTTTAATCTTTTATTTTACTATATTATTTATAAAAAAAAATTTAAATACACATGCATGTCTTGATATAAAATTCCAACAGTGGTATCAGAGTCATGAGTTTCATATGCATAAAATTGATATACATATTTTTTATAAAAAAAATTAATATCTAATTTTACTTAATACATGGGATGTATAGATTTTTATTTTAAATCTAAAATTTATTTTATATTTAATTTTTAGTTCATATATTTGATATATGAAGGTATGCATGGATCTAAAATTTATTCTGGATCGATTTTTAGTTCATACATATGTGATATATAGATGTATACATAAATTTAAAAATTATTTTGACTTGATTTATGATTTATATATGAGATATATGATTGCATATTTAGATCTAAAAATTAGTTTCAATATGATTCATGATTTGTATATGAGATGTATGATATCATGTTATAATCTAAATTTTTGTTTAGATCTAAATTTTATATGCATATATGAGATATATGCTTGTATGTTAAATTTAAAAATTAGTTTTATGATTTAAAACTTATCTTTCATACAAAAAATTAAGATCTAAAATTTAATTTTAGAATCTAAAATTTATATTTGTGTATAAGAGTTTCGATTATGGATAAATCAAAAATTAGATTATGTAATTAGATTGCATCTAGAATTTTTGATTTGGACATAATAGATCTAATTTGATTAAGTAATTGATCAAACTGAGTCAAGTGTTGATTAAGATTAGGTCAATTAAATCTTAGATCATATAATTATTGTTGATTAAATCGATTAAATCCCATATGTAGAATCGATTAACCTAAAGACCTAATTTGGCTCGATGGCTTGAGCTTGATTTGCTTAAGCTAACCTATTTGGACCAATTAACCTATTGATGTCTAAGGTAAGTAATTGAGAGGTGGTTATTTAATTGATTTCATTTGCTAATCTGATAAATTTATTGGTATCTAAGAAAGCAATGAGGGGACCCCCACTGATCTCCACTTATCTAGCTAATTTAAAAGCTTGAGTCTTGAATAAGATTGTTTAGCAATTTGGTTTAGTCCATGCCAATTAGATCAGTTATTTGATAACTGATTAGATGAGACCTAAATCTTAAACCTCCCCATAAATATTAAGTTCATAGGTCTTCCACTGTTGTGATGTGCGGATGTGGTACTGGTGTTGATTATTCTCGATTGATCATAGTGGTTTAGTTACATTGAAAACATGCAACCACTCTATTAGTAAAGAGTTGCTCTCAGATAGGGATGGTGTTGGACCCAATAACTATTCGATGAGGGATCCGATGATGGCTTTGCACCTACTTATGAACGGTAGGTTGGGTTTAACTAAGGAGCATGGTCAATAACTGTTAGGTGAGCCCACATAACTTAGAGACCAAATCACTGCAACATACTTAGAGAAGCATCTAGACAAAAAGTTATCCATGCATTAGTGTGTGTGTTATCAATAATTATTAGGTAAGGTGTATGGCATTGGTGGGATTGCAGTATCTACTAGAAGTCCAATTGTCGCGTTAGGATTTTTGCTTCCCACCCGAAAAGTATCGGGATCCAAAAAAATAGTAAGAGTTTTTTGTTTGCTTCTTAAAGTCTCTAGAGTAAATATAAAATTTAAAGTATAAAATCTAACTTGAATCTCTACTCTCACACTTAAACCATGTCTGCTTCAAACCCTCTAGCCCGCATCCTTGAATCCAATCATTTGATCGGAATCAATTTTAAAGATTGGCTTAAAAATCTCAGAATTATCCTGACTTCTAAAAAATTAGGCCATATACTGGATCAAGAACCCCTAGTATTATCAAACCATCCGACTGCTGAGTAAAGAAAAGCATATGAAAAGTAGACGGATGAAGATAGTCGGATTAAGTGCTATGTGCTGGCTTCTATGTCAAACGAGGTACAGAGTCAGCATGAGCATATGCCTACTATCAGGGCTATGATCACTCACCTACAATAGTTATATGTTGAGCAGAGCTGCACAATGCACTTCAAAGTATCCAAAAGACTCTTCAATCTGAAGATGCACAAAGGGCAGTTAGGCCATGAGTATTGTATGATAGTGATCAAGGATATTAAGGAGCTTGAAAAGCTCGGACTTAATATGCAAAAAGAATTATAGATGAATTTGATCCTTCAATCTCTTATGAGTTCATATAATCGATTTATTATAAATTTTCATATGAACAAACTGGACTGCACTATATCCGAACTGGTTAACATGTTAGTCACTGCTGAGGAAACCTTGAAGAGTTCAAGGGATACTATTCTCACTGTGGAGTAGACTTCTTCATCCAAAAGAAAGTCTGGTTGGAAGAAGAAGAGTAAACCTGCGAAGAAGTAGAAGAAAAAGAGTAAGCCAAAGAAGGACGTTTCGAAGAAGACTGAAGCAAAAGAAAAATATTTTTACTATGATGCTGAAGGCCACTAGAGGAGGAATTGTCCACTCTACCTGGAAAGCCTAAAGACCAAAAAGAATGACAAACCTTTAGAAGGTTTGCTCATAATTGAATCTAACCTAACAATTTTTTCTACTTTTAGTTGGATATTAGACTCTGATTCGAGTACTCATATATGTACTTCAATACAGGATCTAATAAAAAGTAGAAGGTTGAGGAAACATGACATGATCCTTCTGTTGGGAATAGTGTCTCAAAGCCAATCGTCAGTCTGTTGACGGTTGTGCTCTTTTTTGTATTAGTACATGAATTATAAATAAATAAAAATTATTTTGGTATTTTTTCATCACAAATGTTTCATCTTCTAATGAACTCCTGTGTTGTGGTGAAGTTCTTAGGACTATTTAGACTCGACAAAGGAGGATTTGTCGCTTAGTCCTTAAACATGTTCGCGACCAAATGATACGTTGTTACCAAGGACGACAACGTTTATCGAGCATAGGTCGTTGTGTGCCATATGGGTTGGTTGTCCTCATAACCAAAGAGTGTGGAGACACTGGTATGGCATACAGGTGAGATGTAATGGTACATCTGCACTGAACGTGACCAACTTCGGAGCTATTTCTGCTGTCAAGATTTGCTCTGATGGGATATGGGTATAAATGTCCCTCCGACCTGAGACCGCCACGGTGACTTGCAAGCAACTCACTGCACTTAGGCACTGGACTACCTGAATTTCTAATTCAGTGACGGAAGGTTGCTGGGTGTAGTCAAGTACTTGACTTGTCGGTGCGTGTGTCAAGATGGGATTGACCACTCCAGTTTAGGAGCTGTGTACAGTCGTATTTCAATTTAGCAAAACCTTGGTCAGGGTAGTCCTAGTGAGGAGTCACAGGACTAATTGAGTTGAGCACGATTCGGATGATATCATCAGGGTTGACAGTTTAACCCTGAGTCATCCTAAACATAGGGGTCAAATGGGATGAATTATACGGTAACCATATTCATGTAGATTCTGAATATTGTGATTGTGATTATTCGACCTATCCGATCATCGGGTACCATTGCTAGATGGTCACTTCGATTAGTACAGGAATTGGTTCCTGTGCTACCGGTTTAGGTTCGAACCTGCGGGGTCACACACATTAGAGGTTCCTTTCTGATCTGATGGCTGATTATGAGTCTTATCTATCTGGGACTCTATGATTGAGAATTAGGATTCTCTAATCATGAGTTCCACACATTTTGGGTACCGGGATCAAAATTTTGAATTTCAAATTTTGAATTTGAAATTTGAACTCTTTGATCAGGGTTTCATATCGATGGTCTCTGATGCCTGATTGTCCACCAGATTTGGACTCAATATTTATGAGAGGTTTAATTAGTAATTTAATCACTAATTAACTCAATTTGATTGAATAATTATTTTTGGATCAAGTCCAATTGAATTGGATTCAGTTTGGATTGACCCGATTAGGTTAAATATTGACCTAATCGCTAAGGTGGTTTAGTTCCTGATTTGATCAGGGGTTAGATTTAGTTAATTCCTGATTTGATTAAGATTTTATTGAGCCTAATTAAGCCTAATTATGTTGGGTTTAATCTGGTCTAATTATGCTTAACCTATTTTAAACTAGGTTGGCTCAATTTGAATCAAACCACCTTGTTTTAAATTCCCTGCGACACCCAACTTCCTTGCACCCATTTGAATTCACAAGAAGAAACTTCTCGTGAAATTTTTCTCACGCAAAACTCTTCCCCACACCCTCATTTGTGTGCCATATGAATGGATAAAATAATTAGTAAGCCATTCAAATTTAAAACATGTTTGAATTTGAATGGATAACTTATCACTTGCCCTTTTATCCTTATCCATTTTGTGCGCCACATTACTTACACGAGAAAAGGTTTCTCATAAAACATTTTTCACGCACAAAGAACCACGCCCCTTCTCTTCTCACGCCCAAAAAGATAGGGATAAGTTGGTTTTCATTTGAATTCAAATTTGATTTGAATTCAAATGTGTAACCGCTTGTCTTTATCCTCTCACGCGGATAAGACACGTTCGACGTTGTTTTAAAAAGAGGAGAAAGGTGGGACGTGCGTAGAAATTTTAGGAGAGAAACTTTGGGGCGTGAGGAAGGCTTCTGCGCAAGGTGAAGGTCCAAAACCTTTCGAGAGAAAAAGAAAGAAAAGAGAAAAAATTGGGCGCAGGGTTTTTGGTGTGTACCCTAGGGTTTCTACCTAGGGTTCGGAAAGTGAGATTGGTGTGCCACGAGTGTCGTGAGTCCACCAAATTTCAGGGAGAGATCCATCAGCCTCTCAAGCAACTGTGCAGATGATCCAGAGTATCCGAGAAGTCGGCACACATCGATCGAAGGAATTCGATCAACATCTGCCATCAAAAGGGTGAAATCACGAACTAGCATTCGTGAGGAGCTGATCAGACGGGAGCTTTGTGTGGACGATCCGCAGAGGCCAGATATTTGTGTGGCTACGACGTGACAATCAGAGCCCCCCGACAGTGATCAGATTGCGGTGATCGACTACCCGCAAAAGGTGATGTGTTCTGAACACAGCACTGTAAAATGTTTACTGATTCAAATTTGAATTTCAAATTTAAATGCATGCTGTTGTATCATATTTAGATCCTAGTGTAGGATTAATTAGTATTAATTAATGAGATTAATTAATAATTCCACTGTAAAATAGTAATTTTGAAAAAATTTTAAAATTACCATTTTGCCCCTGCACTAATTTTCGCTTCAAATGGTATCAGAGCATGGTTCTAGAATATGATATACATATGCATGCATAGATTAAGGTATAATCTATAAGTTTAAATTTGAAATTCAAAATTCAAAATTCGAAATTCAAAAAGATTTGAAATTTGAAATTTGTTAGAAGTTTCAAATTTGAAATTTGAAATTTGAAATTTGAAATTTGGTTGAAATCTCAAATTTAAAATTTAAAATTTGAAATTCAAAATTCAAAATTTGAAATTTGAAATTCAAAATTCAAAATTTGAAATTTGAAATTTGGTTGAAATCTCAAATTTAAAATTTGAAATTTGAAATTCGAAATTTGAAATTTGAAATTCAAAATTCAAAATTTAAAATTCAAAGATTGAAAATTCGAAATTTAAAATTTGGTTGAAATCTCAAATTTAAAATTTAAAATTTGAAATTTGAAATTTAAAATTTGAAATTCAAAATTTAAATTTTGAAATTGGTATATTTAGATATACTTGATCCAAGTAGCAAGTAATCTAATTGGGTTGGTTGCCATGGCCGTCCGGTCATAGGAGAAAAGTAGGGTTTAAAGGCCCTCTCTTCCCATTCGATGGGATCTCCTATGGCGGTAGGGGTGCCGATGCAATTATATCCCATGCCGATGAAGCAGCAAAAGGACTTAATTAAGAAATTTATCATGAATGTGTTAGATTAGATCTAAAAGAAAATTTATGATTTATTTTAAGTTATTTTCTGTTATGAAATGAGCAATAAAATTGCTGTTTATGAAATGTGCTGACCCGTTTATGAAATGAGTTAACACATTTGGTGAACAGAAAATAAAATCTTTCAAATTTAAAAATTATTTTCAAAATGCCAAACCCTGACCCATCAGCCCAAGTACTTAATTAAAAGAATTAAGTGTTGTCTAGTAGGTCTAGAATTATGAATTAAGACCTAAGACAATTGCATAAACTTGTGGGTCAATGGGTTAGATGAATTAGATCCATAATTGGGTTAGACCTAAGGTTAGTTTAAAAAATGGACTAAATGGAGTAATTGGTCAAATCTAATCAAAAGTTGAATTAGATTAGGTCAAGGATACTCTAGACTCAACTTCAATAGTTGTAGTTGAATGGGTCCATGTCTTTAACTAGACCAAGATGAACTTAATTCATGGCTACGCGGTGGAGCCCTATTTACTAATTTGATCAAAATTAAAACTAATGAACCGGTTGGTGTCTAAGGTAAGTTCGGCAGTTTTGACAAGTGGTTCTTAAGCGGGAGCTACTCGCATTGATTCGATCATTGATGAGTTAATGGCAAATCCCCACCACTGATCTCACTTACCTGGCCAATCTGGTAAGTTAGATTTTGATTAGATCACTTGGTGATTAGAGCTCACCCATGTCATTAGGTAAATCAGTGTGACTGATTTAGGTGCTCCTAATGCCAGCTTTAATTAAATTTTTTTTTAATCTGACTTGATGAAGTCAGTGGGAGGATTGAAATTGGCTGGATGATTTCTTCTCTACTATTCTTTAATAAAATCTTCAAAATTATTAGGTCCCTAAAATGATTAAGTTATAATGATAACTAAGTCATAGCCTCCCATTAAGTGAGTGATAATGAGTCCATTATTTTAATGATCATTGGAGGCCCAAAGGCCTGGTGCTCATTGGCTAATGGAATTATTATTCATAATATGATAATTTGATTGAGTCTTTCTGATGGTGGTTAGGTTGGCCCGCCAAAGTCGGACCTGATCATTTATTGGTCTGATTCACTAAATTAAGTCATGTTAATGGTTGGACCTAACCAGATCTTTTCAGTGGAGGCCAAAGCCTACTGATTAGGTTCTGGGGCAAAATCAATTACTAGAAGTTGTTTAGAGAAACAACTGGTTAAGAACCTACCCATAGATGCACATGGGTTGACCAACTAAAGTTGGGCTCGTGTGTAGTCTGTGTGGATTCTAGTACCCATTAAGGAATTAAAGTAATTCTTCGAATTGGAGGATGAGGCTATCAGTTCGTAAAAATATTGGAAAAAACTTTAGACTAAAATCCAAGTCTTTAGTATTAATTTATGTACTAATAGAGGTCTCATTTTTCTTTAAGCAGCAATGGCCACTACCCTGTCGCTCCGGTCATTATTAGATAATGACATGGGACCCAATTTCGATAGCTGGTATCAAAAATTGAAAATCGTCCTTGAGCATGAGCGGATCCTTTATGTAGTAACGGATCCAGCACCTAAGGAGCCAGCTCCGAATGCTAGTAAGGCGATCCGAGACACTTACTTGAAGTGGCTCAATGACCGCACCACCGTTCGATGTATTATGCTGGCAGCAATGAATGACAAGTTCAACCGAAGGTTTGAGAACGCCCAGCCACAAGAGATGCTTCAAATGTTGAACGACTCCTTTGGCATGCCTGACGATGTTGAAAGGCACAAAACTAGTTGTGCCATTTTCAATGCTCGGATGAGGGATGGGGCCTCAGTCACTGATCATGTACTGTACATGATCGAGATGATTGAGCGCCTAAGCAAATTGGGCTTTCCTCTGCACGAGCAGCTCGGTAAGGATGCGATCCTTAATTCCTTGCCCAAGTCCTTCCTCCCATTCCTTACTCATTTTCGAATGACAAAGCCTGCAGTAAACTACCACGGATTGTTGGGGTTGCTACAGAACTTTGAGAAGGATCACCAACTCCATAAGGAGTCGGTGAATGTAGTGGGAGGGTCTTCTTCTCGTCGTCAATCCTTTGGGAAGGGGAAGAAGAACAAGAAGAAGAAAAATAAGAAGGTGCAATCTCATGCTGGGACAGTAGCACGGGGTCAGACCAAGAAGCGCAAGCACGACCAGAGCCAGGCAGAGTGCTTCTTTTGCAAGAAGCACGGGCATTGGAAGAGGAACTGTCCTCAATACATTGCCTCCCTGGACCCGAACAGGCCAAAGAAGAAGCAAGGTAATTATATGATAACTCCTTGCAACTTTTCGATTTGTGATACTACTGCCTGGGTATTGGATACCGGAAGCCCTTATCATATTTGTAATTCGATGCAGGGTCTGCAGGTCAGTAGGAGATTTGATGAAGGCGAGAGATTCCTGAATGTTGGAGATGGAAGCAAAGTTTCAGTTCTAGCTTTAGGAATCATGAGTCTTGTAATCAATTCTCGTAATGTAATTCTGAGTGAATGTCACTATTATTCAAGTTTTTTATTAAATATTATTTCTGTAGGCCTTTTGGCCATGTACGGTTATGATTTTTTAATAAAAAAAATATTTGCAATATCATTTTGAATGGTGTTACAATATTTGTTGGACAATTAAATAATAAAATTTACTTACTATCACAGCCTGTTAATGTGGTTCAAAAATTTGATAAACGCTCTAGAATAGATAATGTGTCAGAAGTCTACCTTTGGCACTGTAGGCTAGGTCATATCAATAAGAACAGGATAAACATGTTGGCTCAAGAAAGAATTCTTGAAGTTAGTGATTGTGAATCACTTCCAACCTGTGAGTCCTGTCTTCTTGGAAAGATGACCAAGTCACCTTTTACTGGAAAAGATGAGCGAGCCAGTGAACTCTTAGGTCTGGTACATTCTGATGTATGTGGACCCATGAGCTCAAGTGCAAGAGATGGATTTTTCTACTTCATAACCTTCACAGACGACCTATCTAGGTATGGGTATGTCTATTTAATGAAGCATAAGTCGGAATCATTTGAAATGTTCAAACTATTCCGAAATGAGGTAGAAAAACAAACTGGGAAGTGTATTAAAACTCTTCGATCTGATCGAGGAGGTGAATACCTTTCCAATGAGTTTCTGACGTATCTAGGGAAGAATGGGATTCTCTCTCAGTGGACTCCTCCTGGAACACCACAGCATAATGGTGTGTCTGAAAGGAGGAATCGGACCCTGTTAGACATGATTCGATCCATGATGGGGTTTGCTGGTCTGCCGATCTTCCTCTGGGGATATGCGCTCAAATCGGCTTGTTATCTTCTAAATAGAGTTCTGAGTAAGTCTGTAGCCAAAACGCCATATGAGATATGGATAGGACGTAAGCCAGTACTCTCGCACCTTAGGGTTTGGGGGTGTCCGGCTTATGTTAAACATTTAATTACAGACAAGCTTGGACCTAGGTCTGACAAGTGTAATTTTATAGGGTATCCAAAAGAGACCAAAGGGTATTATTTCTACCTTGCTGATGAGCAAAAGGTGTTTGTCAGCCTTAAGACAATCTTTTTAGAAAAGAAGTTCCTTAGTGAAGGAACTGTTGCCTCTAAAGTCGAACTTGACGAAGTTCGACAGGTGAAAAAACCGACACATGTTACTGAACCTGAACTGGATTTGATTAGATCAGATCTGGAGCCCATTGATTATGCACCCTTAAGGCGGTCTGGTAGAGTACCACATCAACTGGACAGATACTATAGTTTCTTGGTCCGGGATGGTGATCCTGTCGAACTTGATGAAAATGATGAGGATCCGATCACCTACATGGATGCAATGCAGAGATCTGACTCTGAGAAATGGCTAGAGGCCATGAAATTCGAAATAGAGTCCATGAAGGTCAACGATGTGTGGACATTGGTTGACCCATCCGAAGGAGTAAAACCCATAGGGTGTAAGTGGGTCTTCAAAAGGAAGAGGGGCGCAGACGGAAAGGTGGAGACCTATAAAGCCCATCTAGTTGCCAAGGGATATCGTCAACGTTATGGTATAGACTATGACGAGACATTTTCTCCTGTGGCAATGCTCAAATCCATTCGGATTATGCTTGCGATAGCTGCCCATCTGGACTATGAAATCTGGCAGATGGATGTGAAGACAGCTTTCCTAAACGGAGAGCTGGACGAAGAGGTGTATATGATACAACCTGAAGGGTTCACATCCACAGATGAGTCTAAGGTGTGCAAGCTACAGAGGTCCATTTATGGACTTAAGCAGGCATCTCGGAGTTGGAACATACGTTTTGATAGGACGATCAAAACGTATGGCTTCGTTAAGAATGGAGAAGAGCCCTGCATTTATAAGTGGGCTAATGGTCCAGTAGTAGTATTTCTTGTATTGTATGTGGATGACATTCTCTTAATCGAGAATGATGTCCCTGCATTATAGGGAATAAAGATTTGGCTATCGTCACAGTTCTCCATGAAGGATCTGGGAGAAGCTTCCTACATCCTAGGGATGAGGATTTATAGGGATAGATCCAAAAAGTTGCTTGGCTTATCCCAGTCCACGTACATTGATACTATGCTGAAAAGGTTCAGCATGAAAAATTCCAAGAAAGGCTATCTACCGATAGGCCATGAAATTTCTCTCTCGAAGAGGGATTATCCAACAACACCTCAAGAGAGAGAGCGTATGGGTAGGATTCCATATGCTTCGACAGTGGGATCTATCATGTACGCCATGACATGTACATGACCAGATGTGGCATACTCACTAGGGGTAGTGAGTAGATACCAATCTGATCCAGGAGAGAATCACTGGAAGGTTGTTAAAACCATCCTGAAGGATTTAAGAAATACTAAGGACCAGTGGCTTATATATGGTGAATCAGACTTGAGACATATAGGGTTTACAGACTCTAGTTTTCAGTCTGATCGCGATGATAGCAAGAGTGTGTCAGGATTTATTTTTATCCTTAATGATGGGGCTGTCTGCTGGAAGAGTTCCAAGCAGCACACTGTGGCTGATTCAGTATGCGAGACGGAGTATATTGCTGCATCAGATGCTGCCAAAGAAGCGGTGTGGCTGAGGAAATTCATCACCGAGCTCGGAGTAGCACCCTCCCTGGTTGGTCCAGTTCTGCTCTACTGCGACAGCTCTGGAGCCATTGCTCAGGCGAAGGAACCAAAGGCACACCAGCGGACGAATCATATTCTGCGCCGCTACCATCTCATCCGGAAGATCGTGGATCGAGGTGACGTCGACCTTCAGAAGATCGATCAAAGGAGAACCTGACCGACCCATTCACTAAAGCCATTGCGGTGAAGGAGTTCAACGACAAGTCAAAGATGGGTATTAGATACTGCACCGATAGGCTTTAGGCCAAGTGGGAGATTGTTGGGAATAGTGTCCCAAAGCCAATCATCAGCCTGTTAACGGTTGTGCTCCTTTTTGTATTAGTATATGAATTATAAATAAATAAAATTATTTTGGTATTTTTTCATCACAAATGTTTCATCTTCTAATGAACTCCTGTGTTGTGGTGAAGTCCTTAGGACTATTTAGACTCGACAAAGGAGGATTTGTCGCTTAGTCCTTAAACATGTTCGCGACCAAATGATACGTTGTTACCAAGGACGATAATATTTATCGAGCATAGGTCGTTGTGTGCCATATGGGTTGGTTGTCCTCATAACCAAAGAGTGTGGAGACACTGGTATGGCATACAGGTGAGATGTAATGGTACATCTGCACTGAACGTGACCAACTCCGGAGCTATTTCTGCTGTCAAGATTTGCTCCGATGGGATATGGGTATAAATGTCCCTCCAACCTGAGACCGCCACGGTGACTTGCAAGCAACTCACTGCACTTAGGCACTGGACTACCTGAATTTCTAATTCAGTGACGGAAGGTTGCTGGGTGTAGTCAAGTACTTGACTTGTCGGTGCGTGTGTCAAGATGGGATTGACCACTCCAGTTTAGGAGCTGTGTACAGTCGTATTTCAATTTAGCAAAATCTTGGCCAGGGTAGTCCTAGTGAGGAGTCACAGGACTAATTGAGTTGAGCACGATTCGGATGATATCATCAGGGTTGACAGTTTAACCCTGAGTCGTCCTAAACATAGGGGTCAAAAGGGATGAATTATACGGTAACCATATTCACGTAGGTTCTGAATGTTGCGATTGCGATTATTCGACCTATCCGGTCATCGGGTACCATTGCTAGATGGTCACTTCGATTAGTACAGGAATTGGTTCCTGTGCTACCGGTTTAGGTTCGAACCTGCGGGGTCACACACATTAGAGGTTCCTTTCTGATCTGATGGCTGATTATGAGTCTTATCTATCTGGGACTCTATGATTGAGAATTAGGATTCTCTAATCATGAGTTCCACACATTTTGGGTACCGAGGTCAAAATTTTGAATTTCAAATTTTGAATTTGAAATTTGAACTCTTTGATCAGGGTTTCATATCGATGGTCTCTGATGCCTGATTGTCCATCGGATTTGGACTCAATATTTATGAGAGGTTTAATTAGTAATTTAATCACTAATTAACTCAATTTGATTGAGTAATTATTTTTGGATCAAGTCCAATTGAATTGGATTCAGTTTGGATTGACCCGATTAGGTTAAATGTTGACCTAATTGCTAAGGTGGTTTAGTCCCTGATTTGATCAGGAGTTAGGTTTAGTTAATTCTTGATTTGATTAGAATTTTATTGAGCTTAATTAAGCCTAATTATGTTGGGTTTAATCTAGTCTAATTATGCTTAACCTATTTTAAACTAGGTTGGCTCAATTTGAATCAAACCACCTTGTTTTAAATTCCCTGCGACACCCAACTTCCTTGCACCCATTTGAATTCACGAGAAGAAACTTCACATAAAATTTTTCTCATGCAAAACCCTTCCCCACGCCCTCATTTGTGCGCCATATGGATGGATAAAATAATTAGTTAGCCATTCAAATTCAAAACATGTTTGAATTTGAATGGATAACTTATCACTTGCCCTTTCATCCTTATCCATTTTGTGCGCCACATTACTTACACGAGAAAAGGTTTCTCATGAAACATTTTCCATGCACAAAGAACCACACCCCTTCTCTTCTCACGCCCAAAAGGATAGGGATAAGTTGGTTTTCGTTTGAATTCAAATTTGATTTGAATTCAAATGTGTAACCTCTTATCTTTATCCTCTCACGCGGATAAGACACGTTCGACGTTGTTTTAAAAAGAGGAGAAAGGTGGGATGTGCATAGAAATTTTAGGAGAGAAACTTTGGGGCGTGAGGAAGGCTTCTGCGCAAGGTGAAGGTCCAAAACCTTCCGAGAGAAAAAGAAAGAAAAGAGAGAAAATTGGGTGCAGGATTTTTGGTGTGTACCCTAGGGTTTCTACCTAGGGTTCGGGAAGTGAGATTGGTGTGCCACGAGTGTCGTGAGTCCACCAAATTTCAGGAAGAGATCCATCAACCTCTCAAGCAACTGTGCAGACAATCCAGAGTATCCGAGAAGTCGGCACACATCGATCGAAGGAGTTCGATCAACATCTGCCATCAAAAGGGTGAAATCACGAACTAGCATTCGTGAGGAGCTGACCAGACGGGAGCTTCGTGTGGACGATCCGCAGAGGTCAGATATTTGTGTGGCTATGACGTGAAAATCAGAGCCCCCTGACGGTGATCAGATTGTGGTGATCGACTACCCGCAAAAGGTGATGTGTTCTGAACACAGCCTTGTAAAATATTTACTGATTCAAATTTAAATTTTAAATTTAAATGCATGCTGTTGTATCATATTTAGATCCTAGTGTAAGATTAATTAGTATTAATTAATGAGATTAATTAATAATTCCGCTGTAAAATAGTAATTTTGAAAAAAATTTAAAATTACCATTTTGCCCCTGCACTAATTTTCGCTTCACCTTCGAATCAGTAATGGAGTAAAAGTTACTACAGAAAATTATTGACACTTATCCTCTTCGATTATCCTCAAAATTTAGATTAGATTTAAAATATTATTATTTTATTTCTGTAGCTAGTCAAAATTTGATTTTCATGTCTGTGCTAGCACAGAATAGTTTTAATTTTAATTTTAATAAAAATTTTTATTTTATTTATTTATAAAATAAATTGATTGCATGTGATCTTTTAATTGACAGTCTTTATCACTTGCATATGGATGTGAATGTGAATTTAAATGAGCAAGTAGCAAGTACAGTAGGTCAAAAGAGATCCAGAGATGAAATTAACCAAAAGTACTTGTGACATCATAAACTAGAACATATTGGAGAGGACATGATAAACAAACTGAAAAAGGATGGGATACTTGGCTCTTTTGATTCAAGATCATCCTCAATTTGTGAATCTTGTCTTCGAGAAAAAATGATCAAGTTATCCTTTGTGAGACATAGAAAAAAGACCATTGAGTTACTTGCTCTGGTACACATCGACATATGTGAGCTATTTGATGTGCAGATCAATGGTGGTTATAGCTACTTCATCATCTTTATCGATGATCTATCATGGTATGGGTATGTGTATCTGATGAAATATAAATCTGAAGCCTTTGAAAAGTTTAAAGAATTTAGAAATGAAGTAAAGAAACAAACAGGTAAACCCATTAAGATTCTTCAATCTAATCGAAGAGCTAAATACCTTAGTTAAAAATTTTTGAGATATCTTGAGGACAATGGTATAGTCTCTCAATAAACTCCTTCTAGAACATCTTAGCTCAATGGAGTATCCAAAAAGAGAAATAGAACTCCATTAGATATGGTCAGGTCCATGATAAGCTTCACTGATTTATCCTTATATCTTTGGAGACATACCTTATTAACTGTAATTTACTTATTGAATAAGATTCCACCAAAATCTATTCCTACCACACCATATGAGATATGGCATGGTAAGAAACCGAGTCTAGACTATCTTAAGACTTGAGAATATCCAGCCTATGTCAAAATATAGATGCCTGATAAATTAGAGGATAGATCTGTAATAGCTCATTTTATTGGGTATCCAAAAGAATCAATGGGATACTACTACTTTTCATAAGTTCATAATGTGATTGTGAGTCGGAATATCATATTCTTAAAAAAATAGTTTATTTAGGATGGTGGCAACGGGAGGTTAGTTGAGCTTGAAAAGAAAGTCTCTAATGAGTAAAGAGTTATAGATTCTTAGGAACCCATTATTCATGAGCCAGTAATTGATATTCCTCCACCACCTCATAGATCTAGTAGGATCTCCCATCCTCCTGAAAGATACATAGGTATGTTTATGGAGAAAATAAAAAAAAATATTTCTTATGGGAGATAAGGATCATAGTGATCCTAATATCTTTGACGAGACGATGTCTGATATCGATTCTGAGAAATGGTTAGATACAATGAAGTCAAAAATTGACTCAATGCACTTGAACTAAGTATGGACCTCTGTGGATCCACTCGAAGGTATAGTACCCATTGGGTGTAAATGGATTTATGAAAGAAAAATAGATGCAAATGATAAGGTAGAGACCTATAAAGCTAGAATCATAGCAAAAGGTTATAGTCAGTGTGAAGATATTGACTATCAAAAAATCTTCTCGTTCGTAGCTATACTGAATTTCATCCATATTTTGCTTACTGTTGTAGCTTATTATGATTATGAAATCTAGCAAATAGATGTAAAAATTACTTTTCTAAATGGATATTTTAAGGAAGATATCTATATGGAGCAGTCTTTGGATTTCACATCAGATGATAATGATCATCCAATTTGCAAGCTACAAAGATCCATATATAGATTAAAGCAAGCTTTTTAGAGTTAGAATCTTCATTTTGATAAAGTAATCATATCATTTGATTTCATCAAAAATGAAGAAGAACCTCATGTATACCAAAGGGTCAGTAAGAGCGCAATAATATTTCTTATATTATACGTAGATGATATTCTCTTCATTGAAAATGATATTCCTATACTGACATCAGTCAAAAGATGGTTGTCCAAAAAATTCTCCATGAAAGACCTAGGAGAAGCATCCTATATTTTTGAAATAAAAGTCTATAAAGATAAAACTAAAAGGATGCTAGATCTGTTACAAAAACTGTATATAGAAAAAGTGCTGAAGAGGTTCAGCATAGAAAACTCTAAAAGAGGACTTTTATCTCTTAGACATGATATTCGTCTTTTCAAGATAATGTGTCCAACCACATCTGAGGAAGTTCAGCATATGAGTAGAATATCTTATGCCTCGGTCATAGGGAGCCTCATGTATGCCATATTGTGTACTCGATCTGATATTGCCCTTGTTGTGAGTGTCATGAGCAGGTATTAGTCGAATCCAGATGAGGAGCATTGGATAGCTATGAAGAATATCTTTAAGTACTTGAGAAGGGCTAAAAATTTATTTTTGATCTTTGGAGGAGGTTCTGAGTTGCGAGTCGAGGGGTATATCGATTTAGACTTTATATCTGATCCTGATGATAGAAAGTTTACGTCAGGATATGTGATCGTATGCAATGATGGCACAGTCAACTGAAAGAGTTTCAAGCAATTCATCATAGCGGATTTGACCACAGAAGTTGAATATGTCATTGCTTCGGATGCTGCAAATGAAGGCTTCTAGTTTAAAAAGTTCATCGTAGAGTTTAAGATAATGACATCGAATGCCATACTACTTTATTGCAACAACAGTAGAGCTATAGCACTTGCTAAGGAGCTGAGGTCTCATAAAAAATTAAAGTACATCAAGCAGCAGTTCCATATCATACATGACTACCTCGAAAAGAAACATATTGAGATGAGAAAAGTAGACTCTACGGACAATGTAGCAGACCCACTAACAAAGTAATTGAACCAGCCAAAGATTGAAGTCTATCTTGAGAAGATGGGACTTAGATTAGTGGCCAATTGACTTTAGTCCAAGTGGGAGATTGTTAGATGTATGTTTTAGAAGCCAATATGGCTGACACAATATAATAAATCTAGGATATAATTTTATACTTAAAATATTGATTTGATTAATAAATGGAAAAATTTTATTTTTATTTAAATGTGATGTATCTTTGAATCATCCATGGAATTAATACTTCGATACGTATTCTCAAAGAGTTAAGAATTAGAAGTATGTATAATTAATTTCTAAATACTCTCGATCATAGTATTATCATAAGGATGGTGATCGATCTGGATAGACTGATGCATAGATCATTTCCTTAAGAATAGATGAATCTCTGATCTACAGTGTAGAGACACTGAGTGATGAGTGTGGATAGTTGTTAGAGAATAACTAGTACTGTGCATGACCATACGAGAGATCATTTGGATTTATACTCAATTATCAATGATCGTCTCGATGCTGTAGTTTTGTGTATGATCCTTTGATCTGTGATGGTATGATTACCCACAGTAAGACTACTGAAGTTTGACTGACACATAAAGATAACCTCGATGAGATCTTGTAGTGGATGTTAGCATCAGTTGGTCCACTGTAGGAGTAGGATGTACATCTAAATAGAATCTATTGATCTTGATAGAAAAGAGTAGTCCTATAAAATTTGAGAGGCTGAGTTCGAGAGTCTGTGGCTACAGTAGTATGATTAATGAAAAAGAGTTTCCATGAGGATCACAATTGAACTTGAGCTAATCGAAGCTATCATATGATTGATGATGAGGTTTGATGATTTATTCATGACCTACTATTTAGTTGAAACTTATGATAGAGGGATTGAATTACATGTGAACTTACACTTTGAGATTCTATTTTGGTTCTATTGGGATGCTACTACATACTGATAGGTGTCACTCATAGATTGTAAGAGCTTATTAGCGTTGCTCAGGATCGACAATCCTTGATGAGTTAGAGTAGAATCATTCTGATTCATTGAAAAGACTTTCAATGATACTATGATAGAGATCATGGTATATCTCACTATCAAATAGAATTAAACCTATAGGGTCACACAATAAAGGGATTAGACTTGAAATAAGTAATTGGGCTTATGAAGTCTCAATTGGGTTTAAAAAAATCTTATTGGGTATAAGATAATCTTGCTAATATATGATTGAACCTAATTTTTTTTATACTTAAATTATTTATTTGATAAGATTAATTTAAGTTAATTATCTGCTAATAATCTAAATAAATTAGATTCATTGAGCTCCAATTATTGGGTGCCTAGGGTTTTGGATCATATACATTAAGAGTTCAAACTCTTAATCAAATTTTTTGATTATTTGTATGGGATGCTACTTGATTTGATCAAGTTGGGCATACCCAATTGGATGAGGGTATGTGGGACCAATAAGGGGCGTCTCCTAAGCCCCATGTGGTATGTGACAAAGTGGATTAAAAGGTACCAAGAGTTGGCACCTCATGGATCTCCTAAAGGTGATAAAAAATCTAAAGCTACAAGGATTCCTAATGCAAGTAGGACTTGTATTAGGGGGTTATTTAGTTTTGAATAGGATCAAACCTTTTACCTATTTAAAGGAGCCTTCTTTAAGGCTCTAAGCATCAAATTTTCAGCGGCCCATATGCCTCTTAAGAGCTCCTAATGCCTCTCCCTGTTCTCCCTCTTGTTTCCAATGCCTAAAGGGTTTGGGTGTTCATCATCTCCATGCCCAAGGAAGCTTGGGTGGCACCTCTTTGTGGCTGATTTTTAGAGCTTGGTTGCTGCATGACCAAAAAAAGAGAGCAAGAAAAGAAGAGAAGAAAAAAATCAAGGAAAGGATCCAAGAGTTGATTACGATCTAGGCTTCGTTCAAATTCACAGGGTGATCGTTCTTGGAGAAGAAAGATCAACACTATAGATGACTGTTCCAAGCTGATCCTAAGTGGATACCCATAGAGACTGGATATTTACTCGATTAATAAAGAACTTACCTTCTTTCAGATCTAGATTTGAAGAAAGAAACTACGAAACAGATATGTAATTCGATCACATATTTAATTTCAGCATAAAATTCAATATATGTTCAATTTCAGCATATGAAGTAAATCCTTGTGTTCTTTATTTTATACATGCATAATTTAGATTAAAAGATATTTTAATCTTTTATTCTGCTATATTATTTTTTAAAAAAAATTTAAAATACACATGCATGTCCTGACACGAAATTTCAATACGGCATAGTATGAGAAAAGAAAAAGAAGACACATTGCCATATATCATTTTTCAGAAAAAGGCATATTTTTTATTTTTTAATTAAAAATGTTCAGGTCATCCACTCTATATAAAGGTACTCATTAAAGATGTGTATGCTATCTTTAGTACTTTATTATTATTCTTGAAAATGATTGATTACCATATTGGTAAATATTCCAACCTTGCTATCTTTAGTTTATATCATTATAAGGGCTAGATTAGTTGGATGCACATGGGCAATAGGCATAGGATATCTATGACCATGTGCTTATATGGAGGTAAATGGTGTATAGTTTGAGTAGATGGAGGATTGGTAGTTTGATATGTGTTGCTGCAGATCCCTATCTTGGGTTGGCTTGGCTGAAACTAGGCAGTGACTGTAGGGCAGCACTGTAGCAATGATAGGAAGGCAATGGCAAGTCCTATAGAATAAATTTTTGATTAGAGTTGGTTTCAATGGGGACTCTCTAATGTTTAAGTCAAAAATTTGAAATAATAAGAAAAAATGAGCATATTGAGAGAAAAGTGATTGTATACCTAGAGGTCTCCTATTTGCCCCTATTTATGTGGGAGAGCCGTGGGAGAGAAAATATTAGAATGCGTGGGCGATTTCATGCATGTATTTCAAAATTTTTTCGAAAAAATTATAGTGAAAGATAATTAGATTAATCAAATTAATCTAACATACATATGATCTAATCATCAAATCAACCTACTCTAGGATCTATGACATGTTATGTTGCATATAAAATCTGAAATAATCTGAAGATAAAATCAGCATGCATGCATATGAGCAGTAGATCACATCTACTTCTAATCTGAGTTCAGAACTCCATACTTGATCACAAGTCGATGATTACCGCTGCTGTGAGACATGGTGGAGAGAATCCTTGCTGGTTGCTCACAGCCACACTATGTCCGACCTCTATGGAAAATCTACTCAAAGCTCCGATCTGATCGATCTTCTCGAGAGTGCTAGCTCGCGTGAAGATCTTCTTCTTGACTGATTTGGATCTTTTCTTTAAATCTCTAAAATTTTTTTAGAGATTGAAGATGATCTTCTAGAGAAGATGAAGAGGTGAAAGAAAGATAAAGAAAAAAATAAATTTTTTCTATTTTATTCTCTCTTCCCAAACCCTAAGAACCAAAAATCTAAAATTCAAATTTTTGTGCATACCCCAAGAGAGAGGATCCTCCTCTCTATTTTTCATACCATGAACCATGACCAAACTTTTACCACATGAAGAGCTCTCTTCTATTATCTTACACACACAAAAGAAACCATAAAAGCTCCTTTTATAGATGTGTAAAGAGGTGGAGTGAAGAGTTATAGTGATTCTGGACTCTTATAGGATTCTGCCTCCCTTCATAATTCCATATCCAGAAATATGCCAAAAAAATATAGGATGATCCTTCCCATATTTTTTTATGATAAATTAGTTCTTCAACTAATTTTTGACAAAAAATATCCACAAAATGTTGCACATATTAGGAGAAAGAAATTTATTGGCATAAAGAGGTTGATCTGGATGAGAACAGATTCTCCTGATAAAGAATATTTTAAAATCTAATTTTAGAATCTTTTTTTATCAAAATAAAATTAGATTTAGATGTGAGATAGATAAGAGAAAGTACACTTTGGTGTGAAAAAATCTTACACAAAATAATTTTGTGTGCAGAGATATATGGCATGCAATCTGAGTTGGCACAGGAAGAAGAGTCCTATTCCAATAAGGACTCTTAATTTTCTTATCTGAATCCAAACTAAATAATATCTGATTTAGCCCAAATAAAATATATGAAAACCAATCTAATTAGGTTCATAAATTTTTAATCAAATTTTAATCAAATTAAAAATTGATTGAACCAAAGTCTTGATCAAATCAAGGATAATTTTTTCTTAGCGATTAGATCATCTCATAACCTAATTGGGTCAAACCTAATTGAATCTAATTCGATTAGATTTTATTTAATCTTCTTTACTCAATCAAATTAAGATAATTAATAATTTAATTATTAATTAATCTTTCATTAATTCACTAACACTTGATAAATTAATTTATTATAACTTTTACATAAGGTTAACTATCAATTGAATTGACGATTAAACCCTTGAACGATTCTCAATCGTTGATCAGCCACATGATCAGTCAGAAATTTCTTTTGAGTATGACCCTATAGGTTTGAACCTAAGCTGGTAGCATAAGAACACCTTCCTAAACCAATCGATGTAACTATCTAGCAATGATGACCCGATGTTCGGATAGGTCGAGTGATGATGAAGCAATATTCAAGAATCTATTGACGTATGATTATCGTATAATTCATCCCTTTAATCCTAATACTCAAAGACGACCTAAGATTTAACTGTCAATCCTAGATAAGTCATCCATATTATATTTTAATCTTTTTCAAATCCATCATATGGATTATCCGAGCTCAAATTTTGCTAAATTGAAATACACTGATGCATATCTCCTACTAATTCGGAGGGGTCAATCCCATCTTGACTCACGCATCAACTTGACAAGTACTTGACTGCATCCAAAAATCTTCCATCATTGAATTAAAAACTCAATTAGTCTGACATCAAAGTACAGTGAGTTGCTTGCAAGTCACTATAGTGATCTCAGATCGGAGGGACACTCATACCTATATCCTTCGTGAGCTATCCTTGACAGCAGAGTGCTCCACAGTTGATCACATTCAGTGACGATGTACTCCTATATCTCACCTGCATACCATACCAGTATCTTCATATCATTTGGTTATGAGGACAACCAATGCATATGGCACACAACGACCTACACTTGATATCGTTATCATCCTAGTAATAGCATATCATTTGGTCTTGAACCAGTTTAAGGACTATGCGATAAATCCTTTTTTATCGATCAAAGTAGTCCTAAAGATTTCATCACAACACAAAAGTTTGTTAGAAGATGTATCCATATGATGAAAAATATCAAATAATTTTTATTATTTATCAATTCATATACATTTATAATTAGTACAATTGTCAAACGATTAGCTTTAGGACATAATTTTCAATAACTCCCACTTGGACTAAAGCCAATCAGTATAGTATCACATACCCATCTTTGATTTATCATCTCAGAACTTCTAGATACTAAGGTTTTAGTAAATGGGTTAGTCAAGTTCTCCTTTTCATTGATCTTCTAAAGATCGATGTCATCTTAACAGATTTTTTGAATAAGATGGTAGTGATGCAAAATGCTTGGTAAGCTAATAGGACTTCGGCTTTTTGGCATGAGCTATGGC
Organism: Elaeis guineensis; assembly: GCF_000442705.2. Classification (NCBI taxonomy): domain Eukaryota; kingdom Viridiplantae; phylum Streptophyta; class Magnoliopsida; order Arecales; family Arecaceae; genus Elaeis; species Elaeis guineensis. The sequence continues at coordinate 48,633,811 of NC_026005.2, forward strand.
GGACCATCACTGGAGGGTGCCACTCCTAGCTTGCCAATGAACCTTTATAACCGCATAGATTCCTTGCAAGCATCGAATGCTGCAATGCATTCTGCCTCGTAATTTGAATTTGGCTATATTGCTCTGCTTGGAATTTTTTCAGCAGATTGCTCTATTATTTAAGGTAAGGATGTATTCTGACACGTTCTTGCTATTATTATGTCCAACTGAAAATGAAAGTCATACTTCATAAGTTTTAAGTCAAATTCTCCATAATCAAGTCATCGATCCTTAGTATTTCTCAAATACTTAAGGATGATCTTCCAGTGATTCTCATCTGGATCTTGCAGGTATCCACTCACTATCTTAGTAAGTATATCATATCCAATTCTCATATATGGTGTACATGATAGAATAAATTCTACTCATAAACATCATATGTATGTTGGATTAGAAAAACTTAAGTAGCCTCTTAGATCTATCTCTATAGATCTCTAAAATGAGATATGCTTTTTCTAAATTCTTTATGGAGAATAATAATAACAGCAAAATTTTTATTTCCTGTATATAAGGAATGTCATTCTTGATTAAGAAAATTTCATTCACATACAGGACAAGAAATATGCTCATAGAACTATTAACCTATTTGTATTTACAGGGTTCTTCTTCGTTATCAATAAAGCCATACATTTTGATCACTTATCAAAATGCACGTTTCAACTCTAAAATATTTAGCATTGCCATAAGAAAAAATATCTTGTTATGGTCAATACCATAATATTGACAATATCTTTAGGCAACCAGACGAGCTTTGTAGGTCTCCACCTTCTCGTTTGTGCTACTCTGATCTCATTAAAGATCCACTTACACTTTATGAGCTTTATCCTTTAAGTGAATCAACGAATATCTATACACCATTGATCTTTATGGACTTCATTTCGGACCTATGGCTCCAAGCCATTAATCAGAGTTGAATCTTTGCATGGCATCCATGTAGGTGATCAAATCTTTGTTGTTCTCATCGAGTTCAACAGGATCACATTCCAGAATTAGAAATCAAAATATCTATTCGACAAATGTGGTACTCACCAGATCTCCTTAATGGTGCCTCTATAATAAATTTTAGGTTTGATCTAATCAAATCTGATTTTATGGATTCACCAGATGGTGTCAGTTCTTCTACCTGTCAAACTTCATAAATTCTATATTAAAAGCATCAGTACCTTCATCAAAGTACTCTTTTTCTAAAAAAAATACCGAACAACTTTTATTCTTTAGCATGGTAGAAGTTATATCTCCTAGATTCTTTGGTTATCCTACAAAATAATACATATAGGATCAGGATCCAAGCTAATCGATCTGCAAATACTCGACATAAACTAAATACTCCCAAACCCTAAGGTAAGAAAGTATCAGTCTATGCCTAGTCCATATCTCATATAGAGTCTTTGCAACTAATTAATTCAAAATTCAATTCAGAATATAATAAGTAGTCTTAAGAGCATAACTTTAAATAAAGACTGGCTGACTTGTAAATCTCATCATGGATCGAACTATATCTAACAAAGTCGATTCCAACAGGAGAGAATCTTATTCTCTTCTAGATATGTCAAAAGTTACTTAAAATGTATTCTCCTGTTCGGTCTGATCAAAAAATTTTAATGCTCTTTCAAGTTTATTTCTCTACCTTATTATGGACTTATTTGAACATTTCAAATAATTCAAATTTATGGCAAACATATTCGTAGATCCAATACATCAGTATGTATTAGATTCTGAACATCATTGGCTCGTTCACCTTTTCCAACAAAAAGTGACTTGATCATCTTACTAAGGAGATAGGATTGACAAGTTGACAATGATTCACAATCATTGACCTCAAGAATTATCTCCTGTTGATTCTATTCTTATTTATATGACCGAGCTTAAATTACCAAAGGTCGGCTTTCATAACATTATCTACTTTAGAGAGTTTGTTTAATTGTGTACATACACTAACAGGCTGTGACTATTCATAAATATCATTTCTCAATTATCCACATGATTTTGACATCATTCATAATGATATCACAAAATCATTAGATAATAGTGACAACGATATTCTTAGAATTGAAAATAAGCTTGATGATTTCTAAAACCAGGATTGGAATATGACTTCCAACTCCATTATTCAGAAATCTCTTGCTATTTTTAAATTTTCTACTAACATGAAGTATTGCAATAATTTGCACGGACTTTCGATATCAAATATCTAGGTAGTAGTATCACAGATAGAGAAATCACAAAGTGTTATCATATAAGCACCTTGTTCAGCAATCCTTTGCTGATTTCTCTTCCTTAGCCTGTTCGGATCAAGAGACTCTGCCAGACCAGGTTAACCTTAGACTCTTTTGTCAGTTAGGGCTTATTAGCCCAAGCACGACTCTTTTGCACCTTCTTTTCTTTTTTCTTTCTTAAAGAATTATTGCCTCATTGAAGATATATCTTCAGAGATGTGAAAGAACTTCTTTAATATTTGAAGAATTTTTTTCCACTGAGCATCAATGAATTTACAACTAAATTCATGTTCTTTGTGCTTTCAAAAAATACCACACGATGATACGATCATATGGCCACTTCTGATAAGTGCCTTTGATCGTATCATGTATTTTGGATGTGAAAATTTTAGGTGCTAGATCCATAATCATATTTAGGATCTATTCATGCTTTAGAACTATTTGTAACTTCCAATACCAATTATCAAAGTTAGGTTCTATAAGTCAGTCACTGTCTAACAGTGAATGGAGCAACATACATCTAGCCATAACTAAAAGAAAAATACAAGACCTCTATATTTATAAATTGATTAAGCCTAAAGATTTGGACTTTAGTCTAAAGATTCTCTCACTATTTTATACGAATTGGTAGCCTCTACCTCCAATTCGAGGAATTACTTTAATTCTACCTCCACATAGACTGCATACAAGCCCGAGGATGGCTTGATCAATCCATATGCATCTATGGATAGATTTTTAATCAATTATTTCTTCAAATAATTTTTAATAATTAATTTACCTTAGATTTTATTTCAGTAGGCGATAGACCTCCACTGAAAGTTTTGGTTAGGTCAAACCATTAACATGAACCTACTCAGTGTCTCTAACTAATGAATAATTAGTTCTGAGGATAGTTTGGTCAACCCAACCATCATCAGATAGTACAATAGAGTCATCATATGATAAATGATAATTTCATCATTTAGAGAGAACACCAGACGGATGGCTCCTGCAATGTCAATCAGAAATAATGGATCCATTATTATTCACCTAAATGGGAGGCTATGATCTAGCTATTATCATAACTAGCTCATTTTATAGATCTAATAATGTAGAACATTTAATTTATGAGTCAAAAGAAGAAAAAAAATCAATCAGTAAATCACAATCCTCCCACTGACTTTACCAAGTCATTGAATTGGATCAAGATCATGCTGGTTCAACTAGTACCTAGATCAGTCACACTGATCAATCTTAATGATATGAGTCAACTCGAATCACTTAACGGTCTAATCAAGACATAATCCATCAAATTGGTCAGATAAGTGAGATCGATGGGAGGGTCTGCTAAGCTTGCCTTAGATACCATCTAAATGGTCAGGTAAGTCGCTTCCAATTAAAAATCATCGATCGAAATGCCAAACTTACCTTAGACACTAATTGATTAATTAGTTTCAATTTGACCAACCTAATAATTCAGATTCAACCACTGAGCTACAATCAAGGTCCATTTAATCTAATCAAAGACATGAACTTGACCATCTACAAGTATTGTATTAGTTTTAGAAAAATCCTGATTTAATCTAATTCAATATTTGGTTAAATTCAATCAATTGCTCTAGTTAGTCCATTAACTCTTTGATTCTAATCTTACGTCTAACCCAATTAAAAGCACCTGATTTGAGCTAACCCATGCCTCCATGTTTTATGCGAATGACATTAGATCTTTAATTTATAATTTTAGATCTAATCGATTCTACACTTAATTCTCAATTAAGTTATGCATCAACATGATTAAGATTTTGAAAATAATTTTCAAACATAAATCATAAAATCTTTTAGATCAAATCTAAATTTTTTATGATTTTAAATCAAAATAATTTTGATTAAACAAGATTAGATGTAACTAATTTCTTCGCAACTTGCATCACATACAACAACATCTAAAGTTTCAAGATTTAGGATTTTGCAAGAAAGTAAGTTTTCTCCTTTCACTTTCTTCTTCATGGGATCTAATCATATGGCACTCCTACACACTATAAGAGCACCTCATCGAATGAAAAGAGAGGGTCTTTAAATCTTCTTGCTCTTATGACCGAACGACCTGGTGATCAACCTAATCCAAGTATTTGCTAATCGAATCATCTAATCTAATTATATATCATATATGCATGAATTTAGATCTAATCTAAATTATATCAGATCTGATTATAACTTTAGATCATATCTAAATCCGATCATAAACATCACACATATGACATAAAATCAGATTTTATCAACGATCCGCACAAACTAGGACAACCTTTTCACTATAAAGGAAAAATCCTACAGCAGGATAATCTTATGTCAATTTGTGCGATCAATCATTAATTAAATTTAGATCAAAATATTATATATCAAATTTAAATAAAATTAAATCTCAATTTTAATATGCACATAAATCATATCATATCGAACCTAGCCTCTGATACCACTGTTGGGATGCATAGGCGATTTCATGCATATATTTCAAAATTTTTTCGAAAAAATTACAGCGGAAGATAACTAGATTAATCAAATTAATCTAACATGCATATAATCTAATCATCAAATTAATCTACTTTAGGATCTATGACATGTTATGTTGTATATAAAATCTAAAATAATCTGAAGATAAAATCAGTATGCATGCATACGAGCAGTAGATCACATCTACTTCTAATCTGAGTTCAGAACTCCATACCTGATCACAGATCGATGATCTCTGCTACTATGAGATATGGTGGAGAAGATCCTTTCTGATTGCTCACAGCCGCACATGCATCCGACCTCTACAAAAAATCCACTCGAAGCTCCGATCTGATCGATCTTTTCGGGAGTGCTAGCTCGCGCGAAGACCTTATTCTTGACTGATTTGGATTCTTTCTTCAAATCTCTAAAATTTTTTCAGAGGTTGAAGATGATATTCTAGAGGAGATAAAGAGGTAAAAAAAAGATGAAGAAAAAAATAATTTTCTTCTATTTTATTCTCTCTTCCCAAATCCTAAGAAAAAAAATCTAAAATTCAGATTTTTGCACACACCCCAAGAGAGAGGACCCTCCTCTCTATTTTTCATGCCACGAACCATATCCAAATTTCTACCATATGAAGAGCTCTCTTCTATTATCTTACAAACATAAAAGAAACCACAAAATCCCCTTTTATAGGTGTGTAAAGAGGTGGGGTGAAGAATCCCAGTGATCTTGGACTCTTACAGGATTCTGTCTTCCTTCACAATTCCACATCCAGAAATATGCCAAAAAAATATGGGATGCCCCTTCCCATATTTTTTCATGGTAAATCAATTCTCTAATAGATTTTCATAAAAAATCAACTCAAAATATTATACATATAAGGAGAAAGAAATTTATTGGCATGGAGAGGTTGATCTAAATGAGAACAGATTCTCCTGATAAAGAATATTTTAAAATTTAATTTTAAATTTTTTTATCAAAATAAAATAAGATTTATATGTGAGATAGATAAGGAAAATAATTCTTTGGTATAAAAAAATCTCACACAAAATAATTTTGTATGTGGAGATATATGGCGTGCAATCTGAGTTGGCACAGGAAGAAAAGTCCTATTCCAATAAGGACTCTTAATTTTCTTATCTGAATCCAAATCAAATAACATCTAATTTAGCCTAAATAAAATATATGAAACTCAATCTAATTAGGTTCATAAATCTTTAATCAAAATTTAATTAAATTAAAAATTGATTGAACCAAAATCTTGATCAAATCAGGGATAATTCTTCCTTAGCGATTAGATCATCTCATAACCTAATCAGATCAAACCTAATTAAACCTAATTTGATTAGATTTTATTTAATCCTCTTTGCTCAATCAAATTAAGCTAATTAATAATCTAATTGCTAATTAATTCTTCATTAATTCACTAACACTTGGTGAATTAATTTATTGTAACTTTTATATAAGGTTAACCATCAATCGAATTGATGATTAAACCCTTGAATTATTCTCAATCGTTGATCAGCCACATGATCAGTTAGAAACTTCTTTTGAGTGTGACCCCATAGGTTCGAACCTGAGCTGGTAGCACAAAAATACCTTCCTAAATCAATCGATGTAACCATCTAGCAATGATGACCCGATATCCAGATAGGTCGAATGATGGTCAAGCAACATTCAAGAACCTATTGGTGTATGATTACTGTATAATTCATCTCTTTGACTCTAATGCTCGAAGATGACCTAGAATTTAACTGTCAATCCTAGATAAGTCATCCACATTATATTTAAATCTTTTTCAAATCCATCATATGGATTATCCGAGTCTAGATTTTGCTAAATTGAAATACACTGATGCATATCTCTTACTAATTCGGAGGGATCAATCCCATCTTGACTCATGCACCAACTTGATAAGTACTTGACTGTACTCAAAAATCTTTCATCACTGAATTAAAAACTTAGTTAGTCTGGCACCAAAGTACAGTGAGTTGCTTGCAAGTCACCGTGATGATCTCAGGTCAGAGGGACACTTATACCCATATCCTTCACGATCTACCCTTGACAGCAGAGTACTCCACAGTTGGTCACATTCAGTGATGATGTACTCCTACATCTCATCTGCATGCCATATCAGTATCTCTATACCATTTGATTATGAGGACAACCAACGCATATGGCACACAACGACCTACACTTGATATCACTATCATCCTAATAATAGCGTATCGTTTGGTCATGAACCAGTTTAAGGACTATGCGATAAATCTTTCTTTATCGATCAAAATAATCCTACGAATTTCATCACAATATAGGAGTTCGTTAGAAGATGTATCCTTATGATGAAAAATATCAAATAACTTTTATTATTTATCAATTCATATACATTTATAATTAGCGCAATCATCAAACGATTGGCTTTAGGATATAATTTTCAACAAAAGAGTCGTAGAGGATCATTCCAGCCACTTCGAGCATATCACTCTGAGATTTCTAGCTTGATCTCTTAGGATTTGGCAATTGTCATTGTCTTATCCAACTTGTGGCCAGCTATTTCTAGCAATAGTATGATTTAAAAGAAGTGTGCAGGTGCTCTCAGTCAACACTGCCAAGTATGTCGATCAAAGCAAAGGTCGATCGAAGCATGGGTCGATAACTAATGCATAAAGGTCGACCAAGGCATGGGTCGATGGCTAATGTATGCATCAACGGGCGACCCCGGGTCGATCATGATCTAGGTTTGCTAGTGTCTTCAGTTCGGGCATCAGAGATTCTCTACCCATAACAATGCCCTTTTACTTTCAAGTCTAAGCCAGAACTAGATCGGGTGAAGGGAGTATAATAGATCAAATCCATTAAGAACACATGTCAAAAGCATGATCCCTTGATCAAAATGATGCATCTGTGTCGCTTAGGCAAGTCAAAGTGTCGCATTGTCATGATTAACTAAGAGTCACTATTAAGGGGTGTGTCAGATTCAAAGCATTATACACGCCATTTGAGATGTGCACATAAATATGCTGTCCAAAGATATGATTCCAACTTGTCCTTTGATGCCACGTGGTGGCAATCCAGTAGCCTTGGGTGAACTAATGTGGGTCAAGGCTGCCTGAAGCATTTATAAAAAAGGGCACCTCTTTTTTCTTCCATTCTTCTCTTTTTCATTACTTCCTTCTTCAATCAAGGATTGGAGCTTTGCTCGCTGGGGTCGGACATGGGAGTCGGTCCTCTAGATTTCATTACTAGGGAAGGAAGATACTCAATACTTTAAGGTCTTGCATGAGTATAAAATTCCATCATTGAAGTGGCTGTTATCAGAGCAAATGCTCTTCATTGTCAATCTCAGTCCAGCCGACCCCCTAGATGAGCGTCAGTTTGACAAATTGATAACTCTTCTCCCTTCCTTTTTTTGACTAACTTGTTTTGGCTTGATGCAAATATGAGGTCCAAAAAGCTCGAATTGGTGAAGAAAAATATGATGAAAAAGAGGAAGGCTTCCAATTGTTGCCAAAGCCTAGAAGAGCATCAGACTGCCGAGGTTGGGCAGTCGATGGGGTCCCCTTCACCCTAGATTTCATCTACTCCGATCGAGGTGGTACTGGCTTCCCTATCCTAGTTTCATGCTCCAGAGCCTAGGCCCTTAACCCCTGCTCCTATCCCTCAAGTCAGAGGTACTCATTGACCAACCTCCCAAGCTGGACAGGTCAGCTCAGCTCCAACTACCACCTGGCCGACCAGAGGCCATGCACATCTTTGATTCCACCATCTGATTCCTCCCTAGAGAAATGGAGGTTAACCCACAACCGGCTCCAAGATATGCTAGCTATGAGGACCTTGAGAGGATGGAGGGCTTGAGTCTTAACCTCCAATAAAGAGAGATGATTACTTCCTCCATTCAGATAAGTCTTCCCTTAACCCATTCCTTGTGCAAGCCTATCAGAGCTGACTAATTTTACTTGCCTGCATAGCTGGGCCATTACATTATAGTTTTTACCAATTCAATAAGGATTGTTCGATCAGAGGTTGCCGACATGCATAAGAAGCATGAAGAAGCTAACTCGACTGCGGTGGAGGCTCGATCTTTAACGAAGGTAGTCAAGACTGAAGTTAAGCACTTAAGGAGGCACTAGAGAAGGCTGAGGCATCCAAGGCCAAGGTCGAGGCCAAATTGGCTTAAGAAAAAAAGAAATGCTAGGATGTACTGGCCAAGGTCATCGAAGTTGAGAAGAAGGTAGAGGGCCAAATGTTGAAGTAGGCCATTTGGTGGTGGAGACCTTCTGTACATCGTAGGAGTACATGGAGCCAAAGGATAAGTTCAGTGAGGAAGCCTTCATTGTGGGACAGAAATTTTGCCGCTAGAGAATATCAGCCTGCCTTCTGAAACTAGATTTACCCTTTCTGGATGAAGAAGAAGGAGCTGACAATGATCAACCTCCATCAGAACTCGTGGCCATCGAAGAATAGCAGCAGCCTGGGTCCATGGTCATCTAGGAGCCACCTCAACCTATGCTTGCGATCGTTGAGGAGCTTCCATCAATATCAATGCCCGTTCAAGAGACTATTCAGTCGAAGAGCATTGCTTCAAGTTCCTCTGTCGATCTTTAGCCTAAGCTTGTAGATGCCTCCATTTAGGTTTTAAATTTGTTGTAGCCTTTTGGTTTCTTGTTCTATCAGGTTATGTAAAAATGAACTTTTACTTAGTAACAAAACTTTTTACCTCCAAAGTTCCCTTATGACTTTTGTTGCATCCTTATTTTATCTCCACGCAGTCTAGCTAGTGTGGGTTTTACAGATGTATAGTTATTTGCCATCACACTAAGCCCTTATCGATAGCCATGGTTCTATCCATCAGTGTTCAAATTGAGGCTCTTGAAAAGAGGCTCATAAGGCCTAGGGGTGGTAATTTGTTTCAATCCATTAGATATTCGATTTGATCCGATCCAAATGGGATGGATTTTACCTAATCTGATTAAAATTTAGAGCGGGTATGGATTTTAGAAAAAAAAAATCGAAGCAAAATCTAAAGCGGGTATAGGTAATAGTATGCCCCACCCTGAACCCAACCTGATACACACACACCCAAATACCCAACACAAATCTTAGCCATCTAAGCTTTCCATATTCAGCCACTCTGCCTCCCCTAAGTGTCTATATTCGGCCACTCTAAGCCTCCCACCCAATTGGGACTCTTGAGGATGGAAAAAAGTAGAGGAAACTTGGAGAAAATGAAGAAAAAAATCAAAAAAAAATAGAAAAAAAATAGAAAAAATTGAGAGACAAATCCTTTTCTTACATAGATTATCTTTTTTTTTTGTTTCTTTTTCTTTTCATTTCATTATCTTTTTCAGAGATCCGTGGGAAATGAGAGCACTTGAGAGAGATTAAAGGGGTTTCCAAGGTTCTGATGGGGTTTTTTTTCCTTAAGTATATGAAATTCTATCCGAGTTATGGCAGCGTGAGTTGGTTCCTTGAGGTTTGGAGAGCTTAATCTTGGTAGAAGCATAATATTTTGTAGGGTTGGGGATTTTTGATTGAAAAGATTCTTCTATAGTTACAAAATTTTTAATTTATAGGGCCCTATTCCATTGTACAACTTTTTTTAAAATAATTATATAAAAATTTTGGATATATCTGATCTGATCCAACCTGATGTTAGATGTGTGTCCTAGATGCTAAATTGGCTGACACATTCCTGTACAAATCTAAGGACAACTTTATAATTTTGACTATAAATCAATAAATGAGTTATTCTTCTATCATATTGTGTACATTGTGTCTATGATAGATCCTTTGAGTTAGTAGGAATGTCAATTCATATTTTCAAGAGTTGAAAATTTAAGGCATAAATTTACATAACTAACTTATAAACAGCTCCTGACCATAGGATCATCACTAGGATGGTGATCGATTTGGAAGGTTGGTGTACAATCACTTTCTTAGGGTAGATGTGTCTTGAGTCTACAGTGTGGAGACATTAGAGTGAGAGTACAGGTATTCATTGAGAACGAAAGTACTGAGTGTGACCATATCGAGCAGTCATAAGGAAGTCTACCTTCTCGTCGATGACTAGCTCGATGCTGCAGTTGTGAGTATAGTTCTTTGATCTGAGGTGCATCGACGGTTCATCTTGAGTGTGTTATAGTTTGACTACACCATAACTTGATCTCCTAGCCATTCGAAACCCTGAGGTGTATGTTGGCTGTAGCATATTCATTGTAGGAATCAGATCGTACCAAGATGGGATCTATCAACCTCGATAGATGAGAGTAGTCTTATGATGATCGAAAGATCGAGTCCTTAAGCTCATGGCCATGGCAGAGTGAAATAATAGAAAAAAAATTTTATTAGGGTTTTACATCGGACTTGGATCGATCGGGACTTGGGTTTGACGAGTTCACCTTAATCCTAATTCAATCGGGACTCATGATAGAGGAACTCAATTACATAGGTAGCTGCACCGAGAGGTTCATCTTCAGTTCTGATGGATTGTCATCATATATTGCTAGGTATCACTGGTGGATTTTGAGAGCAATTAGAATGATCTTGATGATCGATCATTCTAATTGTCTGAATCAAAAGAGTTCTGGTCTATCGAAAGGAGTTTCGATGATGTCGATGATGAGATCACGACATGTCTCATTACCATACAGAATTGAACCTAACTGGGTCACACTAACAAGAGTTAGGATCTAGATGTCATCAATTGGGCTAGCCCAATTGATTTGGATTAGATCCAATTAGGTTCAAGGAAATCGTGCTAGCACACGATTGAGCCTAACTTTCTTTTCATGTAATCTTTTCTATCTCGACTGAGCCAAATATGATTTGACTTATCCAGAGAACCTTGAGAAGATTTTTCTCAGTCTAAATGAAGCTTGTCCAGTTCAAAAAAATCTTGTCTTAATTCATGAGATGAATTTAAGATAACACCTGCTAATTCCTGTCACCTGCCATTTTTATTTTAAGACATCTGTCAAATGTTGACATATGGATCTTAAACTGAAGGCTACTTAGCAAGAGCTCATTGGAGGATTTTTATGGAGTGTCCACATGCCAAATTCACATTAAATTGGGTGCCATAATCAGATTATGGCGTGAGCCCAATTGGATTAAGTGGGCACCCCAAGTGGATAAAGATCAAGAGGAGTCTTGATCAACATGGACTCTTTGGCGCCAACCCTTGTGCTTATCCAAAGATGGTGCCAACATAGGAGAGAGAGTGAGGGTTCTTATCTGATATGATCAAATACCATCACTCCACCAATCAGAATTTTTTTAGATTTATTAAAATTTTTTGATTGGTCGAATGATGTGGCACTGCGCAGCACAGCAGGGTCTATATAAACCCTATCTGCGCCTAGGGTTTAGGTAATTGCACCAAACCCATCAAAATTGCCACCTCCTTTCCTCTTCTCCATGTCCCATCTATAGCTCTCCCTCTCCTCTTCACGTTCAAGGAGTTGGACGTCCATCTGGCAAAGGTCTAAGGCATGGTGACGCCTTGAACAAGAAGGCTGCATGACTTCTTTGACAGGCTGCTGTTCCAACTTCAGGAAGACTTTTGAAGATCTTTCGAATCAGATTTAGTTCTAATTTTGGAGCAGAGATTCATGAGGAGAAGATGATCTAGATCCTACCCAAGTGGATATTGGTAGAGGCCAGACGATTGCGTGGCTAAATCAGAACCTCAGGCTTACTGCGATCATCTACAGGGTAATCAGATTATCCTTGAGGTATTTCAAGTTTCCTCATGCTTTTAGATTTATTTTTAAATTAATATCAGATAATAAAATTAGATCTAGAAATTTAGATCTAAAATAAATATAGGATAAAAATTTTTAAATTATTTCGTCCCAGATTTGATGAAATCTGGAAGATCCTACAAGGAAAAAGGTATTTTTTTTCCTTCAACTGGTATCAGAGCCAGGTTCATGGCTCAGTTTCAGATCTAATTTAGATCTAATTTTAATTTTAATTTATCTGATATTAAAAAATTTTAGATGTCACATCAGATATGATAGGATCTAAAATCAAAATATTTAAAATTAAATCAGAGAAGATCTAACATGCATGAGATGCATGACTAGACTAGAAATAGTTTGATCTATGAATAGTCTTGTAAGTTTATATTTTAATGAGATTAAAATATAATTTAGATCTAATTTATTCTTTATTTTTTGATGATATAAATGTTATATTCAGATCAAAAAATAAAAAATAAAAATTTAGATAATACATAAGATTGATCTGTTGCATGCCTAGACTAGTTGTAGAATTATTTTAGTAACTGTCTAGAATAAATTTTATGTTGAATAGTTCAATTTAAATTTTATTTTTCAGATATTATATGTGATGTATTAAATCTGAAAGTATATTAATTAGATTAATTTTTGATACATAAGATGTATGCAAAGTATGTATTTGTTGCTCCTAGATTGATTTTGATGATCACAAAGCAGATTGAAGGGATACAAATAATTTTAAAATGAAAAAGTCCTTATGCTCTTCAAGGGCAAAATCATAATTTCACTAAAATCCTGATTTGATAGTACCATTTGGTAGAACAAATAATTTGAAATCTATTGGTGAAAATTTTATTGTGTTTGGACTTATATTTTTGAAGTTATGAAGGTTTGAAGTGCATGAGTCGACTCATGAGTCAACTCATGGCACTGTGAGCTGATTGGCACGCAAAAATACTCCTTGGCATGCTAGTTTTCTGGCTTGGCACGACCTGTGAGTCGACTCATGAGTCGACCCACAAGGCATGAGTCGACTCATGAGTCGACCCCTGCTAATTTGAGCTAAGAATTTCCAGAAACGCATTCTCTGGTTTTTGCAACAGAGGTCGACTCATGAGTCGACCCCTGAAGCATGAGTCGACTCATGAGTCGACCCCTGCGACGGGAATTGTCAGCAACGGCTATTTTTTTGCCCATTTTAATTACCATTTATACTTCCTAAAAATCCTCTAACGGCTCTTTATCTACCTAAATTATTTTCTCTTGCTTCTAATGCTACAAAATGCTTTAAATGGTGAAAGAAATTGCAGATTAAATAGTGGATCAAACATGAAATCAAAAGAGACGGAAGAGAAGAGAAAAAGAGGAAAAAGAAAAGAACAGAAGAGAGGATCCAAAATTTGCAAGAAAAAGCCTGAGATCAACGAAAAATCCAAAGAGAAAAAGAGAGAGGATCCACAATATACCAGAGAGATTGTGAAAGAGAAAAGCAAGATCTTTCAAGGAGAGAATTCTTCACGCCTATTGTTTCAACCTTGATCTAAAGATCGTTCAAAGCTTTCAAGAGATCTTCAATCAACAATCAACCTCTTCTCAAGTATTCAAGCATTCATCCACTTTGAGAAAATCTGAAAAAGGGGTTCTTCATTTGAGTAAAGCTTTTATTGTTATATTTGCTCATTTAAGGAGCTGTTATTGTATTAATCTGTGCTCTAAATTTTCTAACTCTTTGTGAGTTTTTGTTCTTGTGTTTGGAGGATTTCCAAAATAAGGAAAGGTTGATCCGAACCTGAAATCGGAGTGTTTTGGGTTTACTTGTACCCGAAAAACAAGTGATCTAGCTTGGGATAGCTAGTGTCGGAGTTTCCGACGTCTTGTGT